>NW_021629860.1:0-68308 GCF_900700375.1 Denticeps clupeoides
CCGAATGTTCTAGGCAGCATCTATTTTATCCAACTAAACATTTAGCAAACAAGATTACATGATAGATTACTCTCAAACTCCTAAGTGCTTTAATTTAATGTGAGGGCTTTTAAGGCTTTCTAAATAACATTGTGAATTCTTTTGAGGCTGCTGGGGATGCATGCGGCCGAAACAGTTGTGGCTGCACATGCCTGGGTGCAGCTGTGTGACATTTATCCTGCTACAGACTGCACGCACTTCCATTAATAAACAGAGACACAAAACAGGCCAGTATGCAGTCGTCACATTAACTATTAGATAAGAAACTGATGTCTTTAATATTTAGATTTAATTTACATGTTTGTGACCAAAGCAAAGCTAACCAGCAGAAATTTTGAAGGAGTCCCAAGAATCTCAGATTGTTTGTTTGGGATGTATGAAAAGGCTGTCCATAACCCGTCCCCGGTTTTATTAAGTTCTCACATTGCACCTCATTGTTGTTCTTGTTCTATATTGTTGTCATTTGACTCATATAAGGAAATATTTTGTATTCATTTGACTCAATTCTTTTCCTATCAGTCGCCCTCTCAACAGAACAGTAACAGTGTCTTGATAATTGTACAGATGAAATCAGTACACAACTTGTGATTCAGAAATGTTATAAGGAGTTGCTAATCTTTTTGGGGTTATGGGAAGAAAAAATTGGCACTTTTGAGTTGTATTGGGTAACACTTCTTAAGTGTTAAGGAAACTCACCCACAGAGTTGACAAAATGTATGATATTGGTAATTAGTTTAAAATCAATTATTTAATACATTCAGAACACAACCAAAAACATCTAATAACCTCACAAATCATGTAATTGAATTTCTTTGAAACGTAAAATTTTCTGAAATATTACAACATTTTAGCTACCAGGATCAACAGAAACTGAGCAATATTTATGTTGTGATTCTGACAAAACTTCTTACATAGATTAGATTAGCAAAATCTGAAACTACAGCAAATTTATATCCTGTTTGATATTCCAAAAAAAGTAAATCTACATGAACTTTACAAGCTGGCTTGGAACCCTGTGTGTTTATACGTCTGTGTGTATCAGAGCATGGCTCACGTGGTTCTGCCCGCTCAATTTTGCTCAGTAACGCTCCATGCTCTTACTAAAATTTCATCAGGCTCCAGTCATATCGCCCCACAATTGCTTTGGATTAAAAGAGGGAGAAGTAATCTGCATGCCCAACAAGTGTCACTGTAAACAAAGCCTTATATCTTAAAGAAAGGCATTGAGAAAGATATATTATATTTTGAAGTTAATCTTTTCTCATAGAAAGGGTTTCACCACATTGTTGTTCCTTTTTGTTTGATTGTAATAGTACACTAGTATGACTTCAGTCTTATTTTCTGAATGTGTCTCCCTCCCAAAATAGTAGAAAAGAAGCAGTCCTGTCTGTCCCTGTCTCTGTTGCTGCAGAAACTTCCACTTCCTCCAGTTACTTTCTGAGAGCTACGACCATCAGCTGTCCCTCTCAGTCTTCTGAACGCTCTGACACCCTCTCAGCATGGACTCCACCACAGGATCCCACACAAATACAGCCTCAGCAGATCCCCCCAGTGTTGGTAAGTACAATGAGAGTCTTTCAGATAACTCTGTCCAAATTTCCCATTGTCCCTGAAAGTCTGACATTTATAGATGTTAATTCAACTCTATTCACTGACGTTATGTGATTATGGTCGTGCATAGAACATAGAAACTATATTTTTGGTAAATATTCAGATGTTATTCTTATTTGGTAGCTGTTCTCATTTTATGTAATGTCTGAATTACCAAAACTCAGCTGCACTTGCACTCAGAACTCTCATAAAACAATAAATGTGTGTTTCTTATGCGGTGTGCATGTGACATTTATGTAGTGTGTATACACTGTGTATCTTGAGTGTAGGGTGACCAGATGCAAAACAGACCAAATGAGACCTTATCTAAAAAGAATCACGCATAACAATCGAGAGTAGGACATTCCGCCCATCAAGCTTGCTTGTGGGGTATTGATCAAATAGTGTAAAGCAGGCTGAATCGTATTCAGTTCAGATTTAAAGGACTCAAGTCTTTTAGCTTGCACTGCTCTATACGCTATGATAAATTATTTCTCAGATCCATATGAACATGCTCCACCACTAATTTCTAAATTTGGCCATTATGGGGAAATACTCATTTGGCTGAGTATAAAATCTTATGTACCTGGCTCATGTCACCCTGTTGTGCAATGCCAACTTTTGCTCATCAGGCATGCCTGGATAATTTGACTAACTGTTATTATGAGAATGGCTAAATGAGGAGAAACCTTATAAATAGACACCAGGAGAAGGTTTAAGAAAGGAAAGGGAGAAATGTGGAGCCAATGACGTCTGTAATCATGTAATTCAGACGTGACACTGGGCATGTTATAAAGATGCTGGAAAGAGAGTTCTGTTGTTAAAGTGGGTGCTTATATGCAAATTAGAATACATATCTGTTAGAATCTGTGATGCTTAGATTATGGACATTATGATAAAGGGCATAGCATTGTGTTTTTATGTAAACATAATATTGGATCTGATATAAAATACAGTCTGAATGTGAGATCAGTATATATGTCTAAGTCTGCTTTATGCACACAGTGTATTTAATGTGTGTATCTAGTGCTCTATGGAGAATTGTTTCTACCTGCAGGTCTTCATGAATAAGAGGTGACAGACACTGTGGAGACACCATGAAAGGACTCCATTAACTCTGTTTGGCCAGACCAAGTGTCAAAACTGTTACAACACATTGACACAGCAAACAGTATGAACAAGTTCAATGACAAAGTATGGAACTGGAAAGTGTATTCTTAGGATCTTGTAGCAGAACCAAGATACAGATCTGCTGTGTGTGCACAGGGAGGTTGTACAAGGTATTGAAAGTAAATATCGAATGGCAATAACTGTGGCACATTTTTAATGAATTTTGTAATGTCTGTTTTTTTCTGATGTTTAGAAGAGATGGTTGTAATTTTGGATGGCACTGTACACAGAAGTGTTAAAGGTGAATAGGATCCTTTCACTGATGAATTCGTTATAAAGCTAAAATCTGTTCACATTGTGCAAGTGTAAAGTTAAGACTTCAGGAGAAACACTTAAAAAAACAACAGCATTACATCATGCAAATCACTGTAAAATATTATAGAAGATAAAAATGCATTTCTTCCCCATTAACAGGCTCATCGCCCACTCCCATTCAAAAAATCATTAATCATCATTCCCAGCCAGCGCTGTGGTGAATTGCCAGTTGATGATTTATGAAACCCAGGAAATGTGGAGAATAATGGAAAGGCCACACTGTCCTCATTTGCAAGCCAATTCCTGGTGTGGTGTTTTCTGTTATGTTACGTCACAATGAGGGGGAGCTGCAAACTAGAACATCCCTGGTGAAGCTTTAAAACAACCTGGAGGAAGATAATACAGTTGGACATGTTTAAAAAGAGCCGTGAATTAGTCTTGGGTGGCCATACTGGTGTTAATAAATGCAGAAATAATATCTAGATCACACTCCACTGTCTGTGTATCGAATGAGAAAAGAGGAAGCAATATGATGTTGATAACAACTGAAAACCATTTATAGACATTGATTGTGCACTCAAGGATCAAAAGAGATTCTTATGCATTTTGAAGTTGAAATGTCTTTGGAAAACCAGATAATCGATGTTAAATCTATGTCCCCATTCACGTTTAGTATATTCTGAATCACAGTGATGTTAATGAAAGCACTGGATTCTTGCCACCAGACATAAGGAATCAAGCTCTCTTCCTCTCCATACACCATAAAGACATGGGCTTAAAGAACTGAGTTCTGTTCTGGATCAAGGTGGCATCTTTATGGAAGTAACACGGGTGCCGTCCCACCGCCTGACCTGAGCTCTGACAGGAAGAATTAAAGTGACTAAAATACTGAATAAAAACAGCCTTCATTAATAATGCATGAAAGTTAATGTAGTGCAAGACAGGGGTGAAAGACCATAGCCAAGAAGAAGGAAGCCGTCACAGAACCCCCGCAGAGGTGTCGAGAAAAGCAGAGACACAGGCAGACACGGCAAAACAGGCAGAGGCACCGAGGCGGGCAGAGACACAGTCAGAGGTGTCGAGATGAGCAGAGACACAGACAGAGGCTCAGGAAGGGGAGCAGAGACAAGCAGAGACACAGGCAGAGGTGCAAAAATGGGCAGAGACACAGGCAGAGATGTTGAGATGGCCAGAGACACCAGAGGTGCCGAGACAGGCAGACACACAAGAAGAGCAGAAACAGGCACAACCGAGGCACAGCCACAAGCAGACACACAGGCACCAAGACATGCAGAGACACAGGTAGAGGTGCCAGGACCATTAGAGACACAGGCAGAGGTGCCGAGACCAGCAGAGACACAGACAGAGGTGCCGGGACCAGCAGAGAAGTGTAAAGCAGGCTGAATCGTATTCAGTTCAGATTTAAAGGACTCAAGTCTTTTAGCTTGCACTGCTCTATACGCTATGATAAATTATTTCTCAGATCCATATGAACATGCTCCACCACTAATTTCTAAATTTGGCCATTATGGGGAAATACTCATTTGGCTGAGTATAAAATCTTATGTACCTGGCTCATGTCACCCTGTTGTGCAATGCCAACTTTTACTCATCAGGCATGCCTGGATAATTTGACTAACTGTTATTATGAGAATGGCTAAATGAGGAGAAACCTTATAAATAGACACCAGGAGAAGGTTTAAGAAAGGAAAGAGAGAAATGTGGAGCCAATGACGTCTGTAATCATGTAATTCAGACGTGACACTGGGTATGTTATAAAGATGCTGGAAAGAGAGTTCTGTTGTTAAAGTGGGTGCTTATATGCAAATTAGAATACATATCTGTTAGAATCTGTGATGCTTAGATTATGGACATTATGATAAAGGGCATAGCAGAGGTGTCGAGATGAGCAGAGACACAGACAGAGGTGCCGAGACTGGCAGACACACAAGAAGAGCAGATACAGGCACAACCGAGGCACAGAAACAAGCAGACCCACAGACACCAAGACAAGCAGAGACACAGGCAGAGGTGCCGAGACAAGCAGAGACACAGACAGAGGTGCCGAGACCAGCAGAGACACAGGCAGAGGTGTCGAGACCAGCAGAGACACAGGCAGAAGTGCCAAGACCAGCAGAGACACAGGCAGAGGTGCCGAGAAGAGCAGAGACACAGGCAGAGGTGCCGGGACCATCAGAGACACAGGCAGAGGTGTCGAGAAGAGCAGAGACACAGGCAGAGGTGCCGAGACCAGCAGAGACACAGGCAGAGGTGCCGAGACAAGCAGAGACACAGACAGAGGTGCCGAGACAAGCAGAGACACAGACAGAGGTGCCGAGACAAGCAGAGACACAGACAGAGGTGCCGAGACCAGCAGAGACACAGACAGAGGTGCCGAGACCAGCAGAGACACAGGCAGAAGTGCCAAGACCAGCAGAGACACAGGCAGAGGTGCCGAGAAGAGCAGAGACACAGGCAGAGGTGCCGAGACCAGCAGAGACACAGGCAGAGGTGTCGAGAAGAGCAGAGACACAGGCAGAGGTGCCGAGACCAGCAGAGACACAGGCAGAGGTGCCGAGACCAGCAGAGACACAGGCAGAGGTGCCGAGACCAGCAGAGACACAGACAGAGGTGCCGAGACCAGCAGAGACACAGGCAGAGGTGCCGAGACCAGCAGAGACACAGGCACCAAGACAGGCAGAGGCACCGATAGAGAGCTTTAGAGACACGCAGAAACACATGGGGGTAGGAAAACCAGGAATGTTGACAGAGAAGTTAAAAGTCCTTCTGGCAGCTTTAGGTCCAAGAAACATTATTTTTTAGAATTTAACATGAGGTTGCTGTTCTTCAACCCGTCAATGTTCATCTCGCTTTAATGTTCATCGCTCGTCCATCTCTCATCCTCTATCATAGTTAATAAGTAGCAGAGCCTTTCTGCTCTTACTAATAAACATCTGTCAGCAATCAGCTCCAGTCTTGTTATAAGGACACATAGCCATTAGCAAACTGGCTCTTCCCCCGTCCCTACCGTCCTGTTAAAGCACAAGGCAGAAGTGGTACGCCAGGCGGCTTTAAGGGCAAAAAGAAAGTGGGGCAGAAGAGGTTATGGAAACATTGTGCTGTGTTTGGGGCCAGGCAGTGTGTTTGGGAGAGATAGGATACGAGGTTGTGCAAAATCCCGGCCAGATGTGACCCTAGGCAGGAGACGGCGGGTGGGGTGGAGGCGAGTGGAGGCGAAAAAAAGATGAGGGTGTGATGGGATTGCAAGTGGAAGGAGGATGTTGAAGAAATGTTTTTTTTTCCTTTCATCCTTGGCTCCTTCCTTGGAGTGTGCATGTATGTATGTATGTGTGCGGGTGTGTGTGCACTCTTGGAGAAAATGAAGAACACAATTTTGAGGAGCAGACATCAGTTAATCTCATGTTCTATATTAATGTACTCCCCTGTACGGCGTAATTAACTGTAGTTCCACATTTTTAAATGAATAGTTTCTCTAAGAAGGTATTTTTTTACTGGTGTTAATTGCATTTTATTTTTCAAGAAAAGGGGTTCAGTGGTTTATCTTTTGGTTGACTTTGTTGAATCATACTTTTTTCTGAACAAGAATGTTCCGATACGTACTGAAATATGAAGCAATATAAAGCAGAAACATAAAGATATATATATATTGCCCAAATTTACACTGTAGAGATTATGTCAGGATCACCTATTAAATTGAAACCTACAGCAAGCTGATACCCTAACATTGTCTGTTTGACATTGTTCCGTCTCGTCTGTTGTATTTGACTCTGTGTGGATGTGTCCATAATTAAGAGCTGGTTATGTTCCGGCTGATTTTAAGTATTTTAAAACCTTGATCCAACAGTTTTATCCAACTTCAATCTTATGTCAAAACTGCCTTTTATTTCCAAGCTGCTTCAGAAAGTTGTCTTTCTCCAGCTCCAGATAAACATGGGTTTACTGAAGTTTTTCAATCTACTTTTAAAGCATATTACAGGCCTTTTAAGAATTACTCTTAGACCTCAGAGCTGCTTTTGATATGGTAGACCCTGGTATCCTGCTTTCATGATGGGAACACACAATTGGGTCTGCAGAGCTTTTACAGTTGAACTGGGTGGCACATCCTCGTCTAAATGGCCACTCTCACATGGAAACCGTCCAGCTTTCGCCCTTTAGTTTTTTCACTGTTTGAACTATCGATGTGATCAGATCGGTTGATCTCCACAGCTATGGCCCCTTGAGTAAAGTAATTATGCCCTTTGCAAGGGACCTGGGTGTGATCCTTTACAGCAATTTGGTAAAAGCAAGATTTCAATACAAATTGCTTACAAAGCCATGGCATGCTTCATTAAAATCACGTTTGGACTATAGTAATAGGTGGGTGTTAACCGAGCTCTGATTAACCGACTGCAGTTGGTTCAAAATGCTGCAGCTTGACTTTTAATTGGCTCACATAAGCAGAATCACATATCACCCATACTGGCTTGTGTGCACTAGCTCCCTGTACATTTTACATTTAAATGTACAATTTCAGCATTTATCAGATGCCCTAATCCAGAAGGACTTACAATCAGTAGTTACAGGGACAGTCTCCCCCTGGAGAAACTAAGACTGGAGATCACTAAGATCTGCGGAACAATGCTCCTTGCTGCTCCAAGGTATAGATTACAAAGTAGTGGTGACTGGGTTTTTGCAGAAGCATCTCCTAGACTGTGGTATAAACTGCCTTTGCACATCAGGACTTCTCCAGCATTAAATGTTTTTAAAACTGAACTGAAAACTAATTTTAATTCATTGGCTTTTAACTCTAACTGAAAGTGTGATGGTCTGTGTGACCTTTTTCATAATTATTTCAATATTATTTAATTATTATAGCACTTTGGTCAACTATGTGTCTTCTGCCTGCTTACAATTAAACATTTAAAACTAATTTCTGTGGAAAATAGTACAAATGGAAGATAATGGTATAAAGGATGGGCTGAGCTGAAGAAAGGAGGTGTAGTGAGCTAGCAGTTCTTTTTAAGAGTCCATACTTTTTGAATGATTACTGTCGGGCAGAACATTGGTGGTTCGGATCCCGGGACTGGGAAGGAGGTGAGCTCAGTGGATGCCAGGGCAGTGGCTGGTTGGCAGGGCTAGGACATCCAAACGTCGGGGTGACAAAGTGAGCAGGTGACCTTTGTGGTTTTTTGTTTGAGCAAGGGTCATAAAGTCGACTGAGAGTAGATAAGGCTAGCGTCAATGAATGAGTCTCATTCACTTTTATTCAGTGTGTTGACCCCGTCCTCCTTCGCTTCTGGGTCGCCGTCGTCTGTTGCTGTCACATGCCCCCTGGGGGCTCGATGGTGGGGTGGCGGCCATGAGAATTACAACTGAATGGTGTTTTTGATACCTTATTGTATCCTGGTTCTATTATTGTTGCGTCTTCATGACTACCATCTAAAATGCAATAGTTCTTAGTTAATTGTCTTCTGTCACAAGTAAAAATCCAAGATGCCGAGTCAGGGTTTAGTCATGACTATAATTACTTCCAATCAGCAAGTATAATAGCAATTAAGTTAATTTAGAGAAACTCAGTACGTGAAATGCAGATCAAAAAGTAAAAAAGTCTTTTTATAAGCCTGCTGCTGTAAACGAGTGAGGAATCTTTTTGGAACACCCTTTTTGTCTAGGCCAGAGGGTCTTGACGACGCCTCTCCTCAGAGATGAACTGCCACCTCCCCCCCAGCTCTATTTTTTAAGATTTGATTTTCCCTCCTCTTCAGTGCAATAATCTGATTTCTGGGTCACTGAATAACTATATCTGTGTCCGGGTGACCTTTGGGTCATTTGCAATCTTCCGTTTGTTACTCCCCCCCCCCCCCATGCAATTCTTAATCCATTTCCTCAGCCACACCTGCCATAAAAGATTAGATGTCTTTTATCCTGTGATTATAGTCTGACCTTGGCAAATCCAGGAACATGGATGAAGGGGATAAATCTTCATAATCATAAATATAGTGAGATGTAGAATAAATTGTAGAATAAGTTGTTATTCTACACGGGTTTATATGACAGATTTCAATATGTGAACATGAAAATTGTGCCACTTCTGTAAAAAAAAAAAAGAAGAAAAAAAAGATATAGACCCAGTACAAAGACATTTTGCAGGCTGACCATATAGAGGACTTTCATGGTTTTGATTAAACTTGTGTGTACACCGGGTAACACGACCCATTGCACTTTTCAAATAGAAAATGTTCCTACAGAGGCAGAACCGTACCATCACATACACTGGATGGCAAGCCATTCTAAATGAATTCATTTTCCCCTTCAAATATGTTTTCTGTCAAGTAAACAAAGCAAAGAGAACAAGCAGAGAAAGACGAAGATGGTGAGACAAGAAATTGCGAAGACACACATTGGCAAATATTTCTGATGCTGTGTAGGAAGACTGAGAAGGAGGTGGTGGTAGAAGGACAGATATTACACGTCTTTCACACAAACACTTTGCCTTTTTCTGCTCTCAGCCTGTTTCACAGTCCAGCATGGACTCAAAATGCCCCGTTTCACCACTCTCAAAGCTTTAGGTGTTGGGATGACACAAATAAAAAAAATCTGGGACACATCAGCAGGGAATGTTGCACATGGAAAGCATGTTGTTGAATCAGTGCACAGAAGGAAAAAGCAATGCACACATGAGCATCCCAGCCAAAGCCCTTTTTTTTTGATAGGCTCTATAGGTCAGCTTAGTCTATTACCAAAATATAGTTTCTATAGTATATATAGTAATATAGTTTTTTTTGCATACTATATCATATAAAATTAGTTACCTTTTAATCCCTTTTTTCTGAACATTACATCGTATTTAAGGAAATAAAGAAATTCTTATTTCTGCATATTCTATCCAACATATAAAATAATTTTAGAGAGAAGTAATAATGAGATTAACAAAACCAAAAATGAAACAATAATCTAAGTAATGCCTTACTTTACTTCTTCATTGAAAAAAGTAATTGGATTACAGTAATGTGTTTGGGGTGTTATTAGGGTGTTATTTAGTAATGTGTTTACTAGGGTGGTAGTAGCCTAGTGGGTAACACACTCGCCAGAAAACCCAGGTTCAAATCCCACTTACTACCATTGTGTCCCTGAGCAAGACACTTAACCCTAAGTTGCTCCAGGGGGGGACTGTCCCTGTAACTACTGACTGTAAGTCGCTCTGGAATTGTTTAACTAAATGTCCATGACCTGGACATGTAATATTATTTTTGGTATCATATTTAATACATCAGGAATGTACTGATAAGGTTTGCAACAACAATTTTGTGTTACTTGAGAAAAATTACTTGGCACACAAATGGCACATAAATGGTCAGCACTATCCTTTTTCACATCAAGAGGCACAGCAGAGGCTCCGATTTTGTGAGGAGGTGTCTTCACACAAAGAGTGCCTGCCCCAATGAATCTTACCTTTTCCTGAGCATGTGAGAGAAGTGTCATCAGTGAAGTGAAATTTTTACAATGACATTGGTTTCTGATCTCTTCTGTAAGGATTCCATGGATTGATGACTGCCACAGATTGCCACAATGGGCCACCAAATGTACAAATATCACTCTTGGGTGTTGTGTTTACAGAATCTCCCGGTTTCTGTACATTGTACAAGTTTGTTTGGTTTGCAGTCTCCTTAGTAACAAACTGCTTAAAATACATATATGGTGTCGATTCTAACCTTTCTAAAGAGACTTCCTCAGCATATCCATCACATATTTGAAAGTTCAAATAGTACTTCTCTCTGCCTGTATTTTCTTTTCATTCTGCAGACTGCTTTGTTTCGACTGAACTGGTGTGTATGATTCTTCTACACTTTCATCTCTCGTATCTTCATCACCACTATCTGATCCCTTTTCATTGTCCACTCCCTGAAGATTTTTCTCTATAATTTTATGTTCCTCCCCTAACTGATCCAGATCACAAGACATATTTTTTGCCATGTATATGTTTTGTCAAAAAACTATATTGTGTTTAATATTTATCAAACATATAATGACTATTTACAGCATAAATGTCAAATTCACAAAATTTTGGAGAAATATTCATGCTTAAATTGAGTAATGTGAGTATGTATTTGTATATTTATATGTGTGTGTGTGTGTGTGTGTGTGTGTGTGTATATATATATAAATGAAAGTGTAAGTGAAGTGATTGTCATTGATGCACTGCAGCACAGCACACGGTGATCAATGATAGACATCCTAAAGTACTTATGCAATTCTCATTGGATAGGAGCATCTGGCAAATGCTGTAAATTTTGATGTAAATGTAACATCATATTTGATGCACACCACAGTTTTCTATCAAATATTTCATGATATATTAATTTATAATGAGTTCTTTCACACCAGTGCAGACTCATTTTAAAATATGTTCATATGTGTTTTTCTTATTTCTGTGTGTTTACAGTACTTATAAAACCAACACAGGTATGTCTGTTGGTGACTATCAAACAGGACACATGAAAACTCTTAAAGCTAGAAAATAGTGTCCAATGTCTCTAAAAATGAGTAATTATAAATGCAAGTCATTACATTCTTGTTTTTTTTCTTGCAACTGTAAATAGGAGACATGACTTCATGGAGGCTCATTGTTATAGTTAAGAAAAACCTTTCTCAACTTGTTCCATCTCCACGGTGAATCCCTCTTGTTTTATGTAACAAAGGATGGCAAACACTGTGTCCTTCAGTGAAAGTCAAGTCAAGCAGACAGATGTTGCTTGTGCAATAATTCATGATTACCTTTAATCGCTTTCTTTAATGAGATTTTTGCCCCCAGTGATGGATACAAAGAGCCGTGCCTGTGTCAGTGGGGAGACAGCTGTCTATAAAAAAAATCTCATGAAAAATGGAAATGAGTTACAATAGCAAAGCCAGAGGTAGTGAATCTTTCATGCAGGTTAAGATGAGCACAGGGTCACGTAACATCAGTCATGTAACTGATGCTCAACATTCTAACAAATATAACTTTATATTATTTAGCAAATAATTCTATTATTTAAGCAATTTGCTTACTGAAACATCGATTTTAACCTTTTTTTTTTCCTTTGCAGATGGCATGAATAATAACTATTTTGATGTTTTAATTGCAGGTGAGTGTGGACTCTGTACATGTTCCTGTTCCTAATTGTTTGTTCAATTAGGGCTTTTAGCAGAGGAACATGGAAGAAGATGGTACATCTCATAAACTTTTAAAAATTGCATGAATACACAAACATATTAAATGTGGCCTCACGGCCTTAGACAGAAAAAACATGTGAATGAGTGTATCAACATGTTTTCTCTTGTTTAATGGGGTGGTTTTATGTGTAATTATCCTTATCCTTATTACGAAGAGGTTATTGTTCTCCAATTTTTATTCAAATTTCTGCCCAAGATCTTCTCAAAGATGTAATAAATATAGGTTATTTGCATTCTGCTGCTCTGCTGTTTGACATTGCCCAAGTTAAAAAATAAAGGTATGAAAATGTCATATGCAAGTTATCCAAAATATACTACTAACTATTAGTATCCCTTTGTTCCTGTTAAAATAATTCCTTTGTGAAAGAATAGGGACTGAATAGCAAGTGAAGCCAAATTTCTCAGCATTTTTCAGCTTTTCAGATGTTCTCTCTAATCTATCTATCTGTCTGTCTCACAGCTGTCGTCACTGCAATAGTCTTGGTTCTCGTCTGTGTGGCGGCTGTCATGCTACGCTACATGTACAGGCACAAGGGCACCTATCACACAAACGAGGCCAAGGGCACTGAGTTCGCAGAGAGTGCAGATGCTGCGCTCAGGACAGACCCAGCTCTCCACGATGCTATGGATGAACGCAAGAAAGAATACTTCATCTGAAAGCTGTCAGAAAGGACATGCACGGAGACACTTGACATCATGGGCCTTTACAGCTCAATTCTGTGGACTGAGTGGGTCATGCATTACCTGCAATATTCGCAATTACTTTCTTCTAATAATGATATTTTTACCAGAATGAGGGAAGTGGCAGGATTCTGTTCTGACAACCGTTCAAAGTTAAATAAATCTAAAATCTAAAAAAAAAAAAAAAAAACGTTAATTAAATATTGATCTTAAAATGTACACAGCGGACTCTTGTAGCCGGCTCTTTGAAGTGAATGATCGGATCCGACTCCTGGAGTCAGAGCCTCTATCCAGCCCCACGGGATTGGTCAGCTACACAATGCCTGTTTGTATTGCACAGGAGGGTGAGGGGTGGTGCTATAGGGTGCCTTAGACTTGGGCTTTAAGTCGTCTTGCTCTCATGGGGTTTTTTGATGGGTGGCGACGTTTTGCAGCATCAGCTTTTTTTTTCCGATAAACTTTATGGAACAGACAAACATAATCATAGCATGTATCAACCCCAAATAACATTTTTATATCACAGCTTTTAGCATGGGCAAATAATTATCCAAAAAATTGTAGAAAAATTGATGGTATAAGATTTGTGCCTCTCCGAATCAGAGTGTTTGTGTTGCCAGCATTTCACACTCATGCCTTCTCTCCACCACCAAGTTGAACAACGGTGTGTGTGTGTGTGTGTGTGTGTGTGTGTGTGTGTGTGTGTGTGCGTGTGTGTGTGTGTGTGTTTGGTCACACCTGCTTTTTCAATGTTTTTTTTTTTCAAAATCTAAATGAATACTGACAACCTCCAAACTATGAAAAAACACATTACGTGGAAAAAGATGTGAAACAAAACAGAATATGCTTTACATTTAAATCTAACCACCTTTTGCTTTGATGAAAGCTTTGCAAACTCTCGGCTTCCGATGCTGCTAAAAATCATCTTATAGTCACCCTCATGAGGTCGTTGACTGGAATGGTTTTCAGTTAACTGCTGTTCCTTTGCCTTCTTAATGTGTTTGAGACCATCAGTTGTGTTGTGAAGAGGTAGTGTTGGTATAAAGTTCTATGCAGTGAATTGCCATATCTGACTAGTGTTCTAATCCATATTATGGCAAGAACCACTACATTAAGTAAAGAGAAACAACACTCCTTCATTGCTTTAAGACAAAAAGGTCAGTCAATCTGTTAAATTTCAAAAACGTATCCTAAAGTGCAGTTGAAAAGACAGTATGATCAAACGCTATGATGAAACGGAGGAACACCCCAGGAAACGAAGACCAAGAGTTACATCTGCTGTGGACCATAAATTGTCAGCGTCTGAAGCCACACATTAATGCCTAAGATTAGAGGTTCAAATTGTAGAGACATCTCAACATTAACTATTCAGAGGAAATTGTGTGAATCAGGCCTTCATAGTTAAATTGTTGAAAAGAAGCTACTTTGGTATAAGAAATAAAAGAAGAGAGTTGCTTGGGCCAAGAAAACACAAGGAATGGACGTTAGACCAGTGGAAATTGAGATTGAGATTTATTTAATCCAAGTCACAACTAACTAGCATGGCTACCACAGCATTCTGCACCAACCTGCATCCCATCTGCTTTGTGGGAACATCATTTGTTTTTCAGAAGGACAATGATCCCAAACATATTTGACCAAGAAAGTGAGTGGAGGAGTGCAGCATCAGATGAACCATCCTCCACAATCACCTGAGCTCAAACCAGTTGAGATGGATGAAAAGTCCTCAGAGCCCCTTCAAGACTGCTGGAAAAACTATTAAAGAAGACGACCTCATGAGGCTGATTAACAGAATGCCCATGGTGTCATTAAAGCAAAATAATCTACATATGACAAAATGTTTGGTGTTGAGTGACTTGTTTTAACTATGTTTCAGAAATAGTAAAATCATATAATTGTATTTTGTAATCATAAAAAGGTCAATTTTAAGCTTTGGAATTATTCTGTTACTATATGTATCAATATTTTAATTCTGAAGATGTAAAGTATGTCCACGAAGAGACATATGAAATGAACACATTTATTTTCCTATCATCTAACAGAGAGTGAATCACAGGTTTGATTCCCTGTTCAACCTGGACTAAACATGGAAAAACATTAATCTATCAAAATTGTTGTTTTCAGTGTCATAATTGTAATGCAATAACTAAGTCACCAAATATATTCTTTACCCTTTATGAAAGTAGAAATGTAATTACATCCAGAAATGTAACAAATAAAATGCTAAAATTCAGATGGAGAGTTTCTGTGAAAATCACTTTGGTCACATAATTCGAGGATGCAGGTAATATACAACAACAGTGAAGACTAGAATATGCAGTAATAAAGGGCTTGGAACTGGAGCTGAGCACAAATGTATACTATACAGGTTGATATTAAAATAATTTTGACCAATTTAAAGGACAAATAGGAAGCTACAATTTAGTTAAAGAACTGAAAATGTCAATTGGGGTGGGTTGTCAGTGCATATATACACACACACACACACACTACTATAAAGCTTGTTTTCCTACTCTTTGAGAGCCCCCCAGAAGCAGTCCAGGAAGAGGAAGACACGGAAAAGTTGCATCCTTTTTCAAATAGTCATTCCAAAAAGACGTGGCTGCAGCGCATCATGTGCAAGGGGTTTGCTCACAAAGACTGTGCTACACAATATTTTTTTAACAACTTTTTAAAATGTCAATTTTTCATTTTTATTACCATTACAATAACATATCCCGCTATGGCATTGCTTGTCACACTTGCACAAGGTGCCTTTGATATCCCAGACTCTACCAGAGCAAGGATTATCAAGTAAAATTGTCACGTCCATGCGGGCACGGAGAGGAGGACGAAGAGTGACGAGGAATGAAGGACGCTATCACCTGACATCACGAAACAGGGGTTTAATGGTGACTCACAGGACAGGGGAGACATCCGAGACGTTGACATTGGTGAACACGGAACATAACGTTAAAGACCTGACTTTATACAGCTTTATACAATTTACACAGGTCAGAACGATTAGGGAACATTACACAGGACAACAGTGAAACTCCGGTCCGGATCCCGGTCCGGAGTAACCCCTTTTCTGACCGGATCGTGACAGAATCCCCCCTCCTATGGCACGACCCCTGGCGGGCCAGACGAAGCAGTCCATGAAGGAGGGAGGAAAGTCCAAACACAGAGTCTGAATGGTTCGAGTGGACACAAGGAATCGAACGGAATTGATTCGAAGAAAAAGATGAGATTGACAGCTGTGAGGAATGATAAATGACTGAATGAATGAGTGGTCCAGTATTCACGATGGATGAGCGGCGGATGTCCAGCGCAGACGGCTTGGGGCCAGTGTGTAATTTAGTTTAATTAGTTCATGCTCTTTAAGAAGGTTGAAGCATTCTTTCTGGTGGTCAGCTATTTGAAGATTATTTTCCATAGTAATTTCGACAGAGCTGTTTGTTGTGCTTTTAATCTTATCTCTAGTCATAAATATTTTAGTATTAAAGAAATTCATAAAATCGTCGCTACTATGATGATATTGAGTGGTAGTATCCATTTCTGTCTTATTCCTGGTTATCTTGGCTATCGTGTTAAACAGGAATCTGTAATTCTTTTTGTTCTTGTCTATTAACGAGGAGAGATACGTCGATCGAGCCGCATTAAGACCCTTCCTATAGTTAATGAGGCTCTCCTTCCATGCTATTCGGAATACGTTCAATTTACTTCAATGCCATTTACATTCAAATTTCTGGGCGGTCTTCTTAAGCGAGTGCGTGTGATCATTATACAATGGAAGTTTTTATCTCTTACTATCTTTCTTTTGAGGGGTGCGACATTATATAATGTACTACAGTGCAGCACCAGAAGCCAGACCGAGGAGGGAGCTTTAGCGGTCCAATCCCTGGACAAGGAACTGGCTATTGGGACATGGAACATCACCTCTCTGGTGGGGAAGGAGCTGGAGCTCGTGGAAGAGGTCATGAGGCCATGAATTTGTCATTGGTGCAGTCTTGAATCTTTATTGCAACCAAGTGACCAGTTTTCAGATTCCTGGCCTTGTGAAATTTGCCAAATGCTCTTTCCCCAATGCATTTTAAGATCTTATTTTAAGATTTTAATATTTAGCAAATGGCTGCAATACAACAAAGAGTGAAAAAATTAAGGTGGTCTGAATTGTTCCCTTACCCACTTTATATATATAACCTATTTATCATTTGAGCTGCCACTGAAAAGGTAAAATATTTATACATACAAATATAAATACAGTAATTTCCCAGTATATATCATCTAAAATGGGAGCTTTTGAACTGATATTGCACTATTACACATTTACATTACAGTACAGTACTATTACAGTACACACTAACTAATGAACTGAGTAGAGCTAAGTGATATGAGCAAAATGCTAATCTCAAGATAAACAGTGTTTTTGTATCTCTAAAGAGACTCTACATTTCTTTTTGAGCCATCAGGCAACACAGTATAACTGTCACATACCTTCTGTTTTTAAAGCTTCTGGTTGTGTTGCTGGTTGTGTTGCACATGCCGTAGAAAGAAAGGCATAGAAATAAACAGCAATGTCTGTGATGTGGTGCTTGGGGTGGCCAATAGGGTGGTCAGAAGGAAACATGAGGGACTATGATGTTCTGACCTGTCGGGGTAGTTCATTCCATCCACCTCCATTATTTCTGTGCGTTGTAAGGGCAGCCTTGAAGGCAACACATGCTAACTTAGTTTTCTGTATTTTTCCGGGTTTTACTGACCCCTATTGATGGCACTAACACATCCGATATGTTGGATCATGCATCTCGGCGAGGCCTTCGACTTTGCCTTGGCTCCCGGGTCACTACCTTCAATGGCTAACCACAGGGTGCTGAAAACCTACTACCAGCACAATAGTGAACCCCACTTTTAAAAATTTGAACAGGATTTCTGGGCAACCCTAGGGGCCAAGACAGAGAAGAGTCTAGATGAGTGTCTACCTTGTAACTTCAGAGGAAGCAGTACTGGAGGGTTAGCGAATGTGAGGTGCAGTGCAAAGTATAATAAGGACTTTGAGGCAGGATTGTGCAATCACAACTTTGGCTTTGTAGGCCACTATCAGTGGAAAGGAAAGTCTAACAACCTGGTAAAGAAGGCACACTGCAAAGTTTGGCAGGTTTTGGTTAAATGCTAGTATGCTAACATAAAAAAAGACGGCTCGCGCTAAATTTGGTAACGTTTGAAGCATGTTGAAAAATTAGCTTGTTAACTAAAATGTAATATGACCAGGCGTTCCTAATAAAGTGGCAGAAGGACCGGGCACTCCTAATGCCTGGTTCAAGGCCATAACTCTCAACATAATGTGAAATAATAGAGAATGGGATGCATTGTTGGGATGCATCATGATCAATAATCGGTGCATTGATAATCATAATCAAATCAAATTGTGAGACCAGTTAAGGTTCTTACCTCTACAATCTAGTCCCACAATCCTGTTCCTGGAGGGACCACTAGCAAATGTATCTTTCCAACCAATGTTAAATTAATATCAGGAATGATTATTAAGAACCTGACAATCTATCTCTGTCAGGATCCGGTCCGAAATGGGGGTTACTCCGGTCCGGGATCCGGACCAGAGTTTCATTGTTGTCATGTGTAATGTTCCCTAATCGTTTTCACCTGTGTTTAATTGTATAAAGCTGCTCTGTTCGTTTCTGTCCGCTGTCAGGTCTTTAACGTTATGTTCCGTGTTCACCAGTGTCTACGTCTCGGATGTCTCCCCTGTCCTGTGATTCACCATTAAACCCCTGTTCCGTGATGTCAGGTGAAAGCGTCCTCCATTCCTCGTCACTCTTCGTCCTCCTCTCCGTTCACCCGCCGCGTCATGCCCGCATGGACGTGACAATCTCTTAGGTTCAAAGCACAGAAAGAATGCAATAAGTCAGGTGGGATTCAGCATTGCGAATTCAAATGGCCACAGCTATTTACAGCAGTTCTTACCAATATAGACTACAGCTACACTTTCACTTTCAGCTATGGTGCAGTTTTTCACCCTTCTAAACCAATTTCCTGCATGCTTGGGATACTTTTGAGAAAATGGTTAAATCATTAACCTGACGTGCCTTTGATAGGCTGCACTGAATCAAGGCTCTTAACTGTAGTGTGATGGTGATGTATGATAATCTGAGGGCTTGTGATCCCATTCCACTATAATGGCATTTGTGAATGATTAAAGTGCATTCATTACCCATTGCCAGCCTTGATTCATTGCAAAGACAATAGCAATTATACGCTATAAGTTACAAAAGTCTGAGGTTAACAATATGTGCAATGAATGCCATTCCAGTTTCTCATTTGGGTGAGAATTAATTTCATTGCATATGGGCAAAGAAAATAAGTGACTAGTAAGACCTACATCTTGCCCTTTTTATGGTGTTCCATGTTTCTTTTTTCTACTGATAACTTTGATTAATCTGAAATCACAAATAAAGAAGGTTGCTTTGTGAAGACATTTGAGAAGAAATAAAACACATACATGAATCCAGTTTTTGAAAATGAAAAACAACTTTGGTGTCAAAAAAGTGACTGCACGCCACTCAATCCCTTGATAATCAATCATGCTACTGAAATTAGTAACCTCAAAAAGATGGCTTCAAAAACACAAATAGTGGTACAATTATCAGTCTTCAGAAAGGCTACAAATCACTGTTGACATCACAAAGGGTGTCAAACACTCTCTTTGTAGAGATTTTATCCTTAAACTATTCCAAATTATGCAAAATTGTGATAACCAGGGCAGCTCATTTTTTTTTTGTGCAGCCCTACCCCATCACAGAGAAAGGACAAGTACAAATGGGTAAGTATAACAAATTCACAGGTTTTATTAAAATTCACAGTGTCTCGCTTCAACTTTCCTTTTTTGTAGATTCAGGTTGGCTGGTTCTTTTCATATGAAGACACATAATACCAATACTTTTAATAATAGTGGCGTGTAACACTTTTTTTTCTCCCTCTGTTTGTGACGCCCCCTGGATGGATGCGGCCTTAGCCTTTGCCTATATTGCCTATGCCAAGGGCCGACCCTGAGTTATATTACCAGTAACAGCTTTTATGTCATACAAGCTCTGCCCTCCAATGGGCTTCCCTGTTTCTCTGAGGGTTTCTCTCTGAGGGAGACCAGTGGAAATCACTGTACTCCCAGCTGGGCTAAATAGTGGACCGAGGGAGATAAAAGAGAGCAGTAGTGAACACTACACCTGCTTCAATCTCCTAAGAGAGATTAATGGTCTCCCACTTGCTTTGCAGAGGCCAAGGTCAACAGAAGTGCTGTCCTCCATGACAACAAATATAGAGGCACTGGAGTCAGTGGCTCAACGGGTGGCTGACGTAGTCTGTCCAGCACAAACTGAATATCCCACTAGTGGGACACAACTGACAAGCCTCTACTAAAACCATTTCAACAGAGGATAGCAGGACACTATCAGCTTCTCAAACCCCCATTGGCTTCCAGTAATTTAATCCGCAAACACCTTCGGTGTGGTTTGCCCGGCTCTGAAGGAACGTTAGCACATACTATATAGAGTTTTTATAGTGGTTGAGCAGATGATACCAATCTGCAAACATTGTCCAGCATGAAGCAGACAGAACAGCAACAAAAAAAATCCAGAAAATGTATTTCAAAACAGCGATGAATTAATTCATATTTTTATGAATAAGTATGTTATCCCCTTTGCAAAACATACTTTAGAACTTTGAAGAAAAAGCACAGAACCACCCCCAAACCATAATGATTCCACCCCCTTGTTTGACGGTGGGGGCGGTGTTCTTGGCGTAATAGACAGCATTTCTCCTCCTCCAAACACGGTGAGTTGAGTTGATGCCTAACTGTAACTGCCTGTGATTTATGTATAACTGTTATTTGATTTGTAATTTTTATTTTATAAAAAAAAAAATAGTAAGGAACTTTGTTTCTGCAGTGTGTTAACAACTGTTTTCTTGGTGACTATGGTCCCAGCTGCTTTCAGATCATTGACAAGTTTCTCCCGAAGCTCCTGACCTGGTTCCACATTTTTTTATCTGTTGCGTGGCGCTTCAGACAGAGGGTGATTGCAGTTATTTTATGATTCTTCCATTTGTGAATAATTGCACTGTTGTCACCTTCTCACACAGCTGCGTGGCGATGGTCTTGTAGTCCAATTCCAGCTTTGTGTAGGTCCACAATCTTGTCCCTGACATTCTTTGGTCTTGGCCATGGTGCAGAGTTTGGAATGTGGATAGAGTTAAGAATCTCCCATTGTCAGCTCATTACCTATATAAAATACAACTGGGAGCCAGAAATCTTGCTGATAAGTATTTGGTCTCATATCATTCTTGAATTTTTTGCATTTTTGTTATTGTCCCTATCTGTTCAAATAAACCTACCATTTATATGTAAGTGGGCAAACGAACAAAACCAGCAGGGAATGAAATAATTACTTCACCCACTGTAGTAGATAGTGCTCTGGCACTCCATAGTGTGTGGATTACAGAGTCTGAAAGCCCCATATGAGCTTGGCTGATTTGCTGAAGCACCAGACCATCAAACATCCGTTGAGGAATGGGCGTGCTGCCACTGTACCTCCCACTTGAAGGAGGGCAGTCTCTAGGTCTTGGATCGGCTAGGAGTTACCAGCATCTGCCTCAGGTCTGCATACCACCTGGCATTGTGCTGGTCTGGGGCTATGACAATCACCTCCAGTCAATCCTCCCTTATCGGCTGCTGTAGCCACATCAGGAGCTCTGCTGGCTGAGACCATCAGGCCACTGAGGGTGGACAAAGGCATTCACCCCCACAGCATCAACAGTCACAGCATCTCTAGCACCTGCAGTCCACACAGTGAATCAAGCAACAAGGGCACATTTAGCAATGGTTGCTTTTCCTGGCTGTTAATCCCCAACAAGATGAGCCAGAGGTTCCGCCATTGCCCCGGAGGCTTCGTAGAACAAGGCAAGAGCCGAATCCAGTTCTTGGACTTCAGCCCCTGTTAACTCTATGTGCCCGTGGGTTATGGAGTGGGGCATGTAGAGGACCATCATCATGTTATTAAGGAGCGCCACCGTCGGGACTGTCTCCATAAAACACAGATTCAGCATCATGGAAGTTGTGCAGTCTAGGTCTCGTGGCAGAATGGCCTGTCTGCCCGACCAGTGAGATTGAGGCACTGGCGGCAGTCCAACCTCTCCAGGTCAGTCCACCATTCCAGCTTAAGGGGTTTAGGATCTGGCAGGAGGTTTGTCAAGCATAGCCAAAAACCATACTTGTGACTAGATGACAAGGGACTTGTGCCGCCGGATCAAAGTCAACGAGAAGTCATAAAAGGATTTTTCCTCTTTAATCAAAGCCTGCTCCAGCCTTCCAGCTGGTACCTTGTAGAGATGTCATCCAGTGGCGATTTTGACACACCCTCAAACTCAAAATCCATCACTCCTACTTTAGTTTCTCTGGATCCTCAACGTTCAAAACCCACTACTCATTTGTCTCATCGTAATTATTCCATGGCTTTATACAGGGAGTGGGTGAGGTGGGGCAAGATTATGTAAGTGAAAGTGAAGTGATTGTCATTGTGAAATACAGCACAGCACATGGTGATAAAACAAAATGTGTCCCCTACATTTAACACATCTCCCTTAGTGAGCAGTGGGCAGTGATGAAACCTCAGTGGCACCTTGGCAGTTTTGGGCATGAACCGGAAACCTTTAGATTATGGCCGTTTCCTTACCCGCTAGATAAAAATTAACACTAGACTAAATGCCCACTTCATAGGTTCAGAGAAAAAAATTGCAGGCCCCTCGCTGTGATCCCACACCGGACACACACACACAACAAACATACTCCATCCTCCCCCACTTTTGCCTTTTACTTATTTCATTTCCACACTTGATGATATATAAGTGACCTACCAGTGTTACTTTGGAAATGCAATTCATTACAATTACAAGTTACCCTTTTTAGTAGTGTAACTATTTCAATTACAATAAAAAAGTAATATAAGTACTTTTCATTACTTTTGTAAATTATGAATGAATATTCTTAACTGTTTATCATTTGGAAACTTTGTAACCTGAGAGTGTTCACCTTATATAGCAGTACTAAACATTGACTACTTCTGAACTCCTTTCAATACATTAATTAACAGTATTATAATTGATCAATATAATAAAGATAATATAATAACAGCTACCACAATGTCAGACTTCAGGCCTCATTTTACTGCAAGATCATACAGTTAAAAATCACTTCTAATATTTGACATTCAAGTGTACTGAATAATGTGAGGAAGTTCATGGTTGGTCAGGGGTCCTCTGCCCATCTCACCTCCATCCCAGAAAACCAGCACCCATTCACTGTGTGTGTGTGTGTGTGTGTGTGTGTATATATATATATATATATATATATTGTGTTTATTTATTTCTGATCTTAGGATACTAGCAGGGTGGTCGTGGTAGGGTGGTAGGGTGGTCGTAGCCTAGTGGATAACACACTTGCCTGTGGACCAGAAGACCCAGGTTCAAACCCCAGGGATTGTGGTAGAATAGATTTGAATACAATGTTTTCATTTTGGAACAATGGAAATAAGAAAAGCTATTTATTGACCCAAATAATGCACCATTTTATTGTACAGTCATGGCCAAACGTTTTAAGAAGGACACAAAAACTTGTTTTCATGGTGTCACCAGGGTACCAAAAAGCCCAGCAAATGGCCTGAGGTGTCATGACAAGAAGGGGTGGATGACCACAATTTCCTTTTTGGGCTGCGCTGCTTCTCTTCCTCCATCATCAGGGGCTCAGGGGTTCTCTGCCAGCTTCTGGCAATTTCTCTCTCCCCCTGTTTCTTCAGGATCAGGCTCCCCCTACAAACCGGATTGCAAAAAGTTGGGACAAAATCATGTACAAATCGTGAATAAAAACAGAATGCCATGATGTGAAGGTGCCAACTTTTATATTTTATTCAGAATAGAACCTAAATCAATCATGGTACAAAAGTTTAAACTGAGAAAATGTATCATTTAAAGGGAAAAATATGTTGATTCAGAATTGCATATTCTCTTCTTCTTACAACACACAACAGACGTCTGGGGACCGAGGAGACCAGTTGCCCAAGTTTAGAATTAGGAATGCTCTCCCATTCTTGTCTATACAGGCCTCTAACTGTTCAATCGTCTTGGGCCTTCTTTGTCGCACCTTCCTCTTTATGATGCGTCAAATGTTCTCTATAGGTGAAAGATCTGGATTGCAGACTGGCCATTTCAGTACCCAGATCCTTCTTCTACGCAGCCATGATGTTGTGATTGATGCAGAATGTGGTCTGGCATTATCTTGTTGAAAAATGCATGGTCTTCCCTGAAAGAGATGATGTCTGGATGGGAGCATCTGTTGTTCTAGAACCTGAATATATTATTCTGCATTGATGGTGCCTTTCCAGACATGCAAGCTGCCAATGCCACCCGCACTCATGCAACCCCATACCATCAGAGATGCAGGCTTCTGAACTGAGCGGCGATAACAACTTGGGTTGTCCTTGTCCTCTTTGGTCTGGATGACATGGCGTCCCAGATTTCCAAAAAAAACTTCGAATCGTGACTCGTCTGACCACAGAACAGTCTTCCATTTTGCCACACTCCATTTTAAATGATCCCTGGCCCAGTGAAAACGCCTGAGCTTGTGGATCTTGCTTAGAAATGGCTTCTTCTTTGCACTGTAGAGATTCAGCTGGCAAGGGCGGATGGCATAGTGGATTGTGTGCACTGACAATGGTTTCTTGAAGTATTCCTGAGCCCATTCTGTGATTTCCTTACAGTAGCATTCCTGGTGTGTGGTGCAGTGTCGGATATCACACAGAGATTGTTCCAGATTCTCTGAATCTTCAGATGATGTTATGCACAGTTGATTATAGATGCAAAGTCTTTGCAATTTTTCGCTGGGTAACACCTTTCTGATATTGCTCCACTATCTTTCTGTGCAACATTGTGGGAATTGGTGATCCTCTACCCATCTTGGCTTCTGAGAGACACTGCCACTCTTTTGAATCAACGTATTTTTCCTTTAAAATGATACATTTACTCGGATTAAACATTTGATCTGTCATCTAAATTGTATTACAAATAAAATATTGACATTTGCCATCACCACATCATTGCATTCAGTTTTTATTCACAATTTGTTTAGTGTCCCAACTTTTTTGGAATCCGGTTTGTATGAAACCTGGTTCCCGGCTTTCTCTCTCTTGCTTTGATCTCACTCAAGGCTCCGCGTTTTATCTTTTATCCGTTGTCTCATCACTGTAAATAAAACATCACTGTTTTCTTCTGGTCTTCTACTCCCTGCACCACACTTTATCGTCATCTGACCTAGACCAGGGGGCATAACATTATCTTATTTTTCAAGATTTTCTTAGTAAGCTAATTGAGGTCTGTCCATTTGTTTTTGAAATATTTTTTTAGATATGAATTTCTTGCATGCTATTTGGTAATCAGTTTATCTTCATATTCAGAAGATAATGAAAAGATTTCCACAAATCTCCATGAAATAAGCAGAAGATATTCTGTTAATGGCAGCAATCTTATCTGTATATAAATGACTTACATCAAATTACATTTAAATATCTCAGAGCAGTATGTCTGTCCTGTAGCTGAAAATTGTGAATTCTTCTAGCATTCCTCCAGAAAAACCCATTCCAAACCATTCAGATAGAACAAGCTGTTCAGAGCAAAGATCCTACTAATTTAAAGCAGTTGCTGGAAGTAAGGGAGTCACTCTCATTTGTTTTTGAGACCTTGTCCATGTCAGCGGCTAGGAGGGGAGGTACTCTCTCGCTCATATCGATTCCTTTTCTACAACATTAGGAGAATTTGTGCATTTTTATCAACTCAGGCTACTCTGATACATGTACAGTCTCTGGTCATCTCCAAACTGGACTACTATAACTCACTCCTGGCTGGTCTTCCCCTTATGGCTACTTGTTCGCTCCTTTCAACCTTCCCACCACTCCACTGCTGCATTTCTACACAAGCTTTCTGTAGCTGCCCGCACCACATTCAATACTGCAAATCCAAGGAAGGCTCGGCACCCTCCTACCTCAGATCTCTCAGCACTCTATGCTCTGCCCCTTGATCTCTATGACCCTCCAGCACTACTCCACTGGTACCACCACCTCTCAAAGTACCATTAAATGATAATATGATTACAGACTGTAAATTGTGCTACATTTGTCGTCCTATTAGGGAAAATTAAGTTCAAATGTCAGTCAGTTTTGGCATCTTTCTTTTGCGTCCGCATAGTGCTGTTCTCAGCTCCTCCTTTTTTTGTGCAATGCACAAAAAAACACACTAAAACATTGTTTACATGTTCCCGCCCTATATGATTCAGTTTGTGAAGCTGTCATAATATCAACAATGAATTATTATTCAAGTCGAAATGAAATTATTCAGTCTTACCTATCTTATTGATTCACTTGGACAAAGTGACACAGAATGCTTTCTATAATATCTAGCTGTAAAACAGGGTCTTGATAAAAACATGCACCAATATCTGAGCTGAAATCACTGTGTGCTTGTGTATCTGCATCTCATCATTATGCTGCTTTCACTGGTATCAACTAAGACCGAACGTTCGGCTCCCACTGAGACTGAGAGCAGCTACTTTGTGTCTGGTAGAGATCTGAGTTCCTGAAACTGGCACTTTCTAAGCCTGAGGTAGGAGACAGCATAATATTCCTTAGTATTCCATAGTGTTCCTGTAATCTAGGTAGGCTAACCTTCCCAGAAACTGCTTACCAACAGGTGCACAATAGAGTCCATCAGCACATACTGCACGGTACTACTCCCAGCTCCCAACTCTGGAGGAGATCCATCACACCTGGTTCAAGACGCAGAGTATAGAACATCATCAGAGATGAGACACACCCTGCGCACACACAATTCACACTGCTGCCATCTTGCAAGGTGAGCAATCACATATTTACATTTACATTTACAGCATTTATCAGACGCCCTTATCCAGAGCCACTTACAATCAGTAGTTACAGGGACTTAACTTAAGGTTAAGTGTCTTGCTCAGGGACACGATGGTAGTAAATGGGATTTGAACCTGGGTCTCCTGGTTCACACACGAGTGTCTTACCCACTAGGCTACTACCACCCATATATAAGCAGTCAAATATTTCCATTTGTTAATAAATTTAATTAAATATAAATATGCTTTGATGTTCCTTCCAGATATAAGGGGCTTTTCAAATGCAACATGGGAAAGGAGTATGTGATTATGTATGTGATTTGCATATGATTTATATGTAAGCATGAGATCATTATGGGATCTGAGGTCATTTGGTTTGGCAGCATTTGGTTTTTAGGGAAAAGTCCCACAATCAGAGAGTGTTTTTATGGTCAATACAGACAGAGGATAGGTGTGCTTGTGAGATTATTTATGTTTTCAGACTATGTTGTACACTGTAAAAAATGTCCGTAGATCTTACAGTAAAAAACTGTAAAACCATGACAGTAAAAGTCTGTAAATTGTTAAACAGTTTATTATGTTTTTTTTAACGTGATGTCACTGTGATTAAAATAATCAAGGAAAACAGTAATATTTACATTTTTTCTCAGAAAAAAATACATTGCCATACTGTAAAGCACGCTTGCATTGTTTTTTTAACGGGAAATTTCCATCACGTTAATAACAGTCAAACACTGCGATTTTTACATTTATGTCTTGAAAAGAATACGGTTGTTAACTGCTGAATGGTTAAACAATTTTTGCATTTATTTCACATACAACTCAAATGACTCAAAAAATCTCAAATGTACATACATTTGTGCTGAACATGAAGACAATATCAAACATTTAAGTACTTTAATTTTTACATGTATTTCATGTAAAGAATACAGTTTGTCATAAAATGTAAAACAGCCTACTTTTGTGTCGATAGCGGACATATACTGTAATAGTGTTCACCAAAATGTACTATTCACGTTGTTTTGGTGTATAAGAGGCATTCACACAGACAGCTGGAAGATGTCCACTCTACCAGCTAAGCCATAACCACTCTACGGCAGTTGGACTTGTAATTACGTTGTTTCAGGCCCTAAACTTCTATTTTGTATCAGTGTCAATAAATGGCAGCTTTATCAGCTTCAATCGTGTTAGGTCCACTACTTATCAAAGCAGCTTCAACCTAACAAGAAAGAAGTCCAATTGCCATGACCCAACTTCCAGATAAATCCGCTTGGATGAGAATATTCACCGATATGTGTGAAGAGTTTGTGCTGTTTGTGCCACACAGTTGGGCAAATTGCGGTACACAGAACTTGACGCTAAAAAGTAAACAAGGGAGAATCAGTAGCGGTTGGCTTTCCTGTTTGTATGTCTTTGATTACCATAAGGAGATAAATTCAGTTTTTAGATGGACAAACAGAACACAATTATTTCAAAACCGAGTTTTTTCCCCTGCAGTCTGGCAACGCGCCTAAATTCAAACAGGCCAATCAGGGCACTGCATTTGGCTCCGCTAACGTCTGAAACGCTCCACACAAACTTTGCTTTGGACTACAGAAGCACGCCAGCAGTTTTTCGGTTTCAAGGAGTGGCATTGGACTCAACCACAGCCCGTCTTCATTTACCGTGGTAAAAAAATAAAAGTTTAACTGGGTTTATTCTGTTTATCAAGAGTGTTGTGTTACGCACAGTGAAGGTCACAAACGACAATGCTGCCTTTGCTTTAGCTAATAGCATTAATATTATCCACATTATACTTGGAAAACAGCCTGGTAATGTAAATAATGCATGGTTAGACATGATTTGGAGACGGGTTTTATTAATGGTAATCTTTTAGTTAGTGTAGCTGCCTTTTAATGCCTCAGATAAAGGCTGTATGGATTTCCTCTTTTGACTTCAGGCTCAAACTTTAAGCTAGCTAACCTTGCAGCTTGTGTTGACAATTGCCATAATTTTGGTGTTTAAATTTTGAAGATGTATTTTTGTAATATATGTGGATTGTCTGTTCAATCTGTTAAAGCATATGTTTTGCATTGCAAACTGCATCGTAATGAACCCCGTTGTATTTTTAAATGTGTTGAACCAAGTTGTAAGCAGGTGTTTTCTGGATATCCAGCTTTAAAGTCTCATTTCTATCGCCACCACAGTGGTACCACAACTGTTTCTCAGGATATGACCTTAATGGCATTAAAATGCACCGTTTCTCTTTGTGAACGCCAGTGTGACGGAACTAAAGCTTTGGTTGCTCACTTAAAGGAACACATAGAAGAGGGACGAACTGTGGTTTGCCCAGTTAGAGGATGCAAAAGTGTGTTCTCTGTAAAATCTTCATTTACCTCCCATATGTCTAGAAAACACAGACATTGTTTGGAAAATGTGATTTGTGCATCAGTCAAAGATACCGAGTCAGATCCCACTACAAGTGGCATCATACAGACGGCTGACAGTGTCTCAGATGCTGACGACACTGTTGTGGATGGGTCTAATTTCACTGACCTGTATCTCAGAAATGTATGTATGTTTTACATTAAACTACAGGGACAGCATCTTCTTCCAGGATCTACCATTCAAACCATTGTTGAAGAAGTGCAGAATATACATGAATTGGGACAAACATATACTTTGAATAGACTAGGCTCACTTTTAAAAGATATGTCCGTTTCAAATGAAGACATTGTAAAAATCTCTGACACTGTAAAACAATCAGACTTGTTCTCAGCTTGTCACACAGGGCCGATGAGAACAGCTTACTCAAGAACCCAGTGTTTTAAAGATGTGTTCAAATATGTTGAGCCCAAAAAGGTGTTTTTGGGCAGCGACGAGAACAGGACAGAGAGATTTGTCTATTATGTTCCTGTGCTAAATACTTTGAAAAGTATGCTGGAATCTTGTTTTTGGCAAGGTCTCATGTCAGTAAATCCTAACCATATTTCCAAAACAGATGTTCTCAATGACTGTTGTGATGGTAAGGTGTTTATGTCAAACACATTTTTTCAGAAAAATCCAAGTTGTCTTAAGTTGGTTCTATACCAGGATGCATTTGAAGTCGTGAACCCACTTGGTTCTGCTAAAAAGAAGCACAAGGTTTTGGCTGTGTACTTCTCTCTACTCAACATCCCCCCACATGCCCGATCAAATCCTGATCATATGCAACTGGTTTTCCTGTGTAGAGAGAAGGATTTCAAGGAATTTGGCCATAACAAAGTTTTTTTCAGAACTCCTGGCTGATTTGAGGGTACTAGAGGAGAAGGGGATAACAATAGTAGACAAATCTGTTGTAAAGGGAGCTCTCTACTGCATTGCCGGAGACAACCTGGGCTCTCATTGTATTGGTGGTTTTACAGAAAATTTCAGTTCATCTGAGTACTTATGCAGATACTGTCTGTTAACTCGAACTGAATTTCAGGGTGCTGATCCAGCCATCTGTGGACCTCAGCGGACCCCAGAAACGTACAGATCTGCCACTGAACAGCTTGAGACAGAAAACGTGTCAGAAGTACAAGGGATAAAGTTCAGGTCTGTATTTAATTCTTTACGAAACTTTGATGTTTGCATGCCCGGCATGCCCCCATGTCTTGGTCATGACATCTTCGAAGGTGTCCTCTCCCACGATGTTGCTCTTTACCTCAAGTACTTTATCAAGACTAATAAATGGTTCACCTACACAAATTTAAACAGGCGCATCAAGCAGTTTAAATACAAAGGAACAGATGCTTCCTCTAAGCCTTGTGAGGTCAGTCCAAAAACATTGAAACTTAGTGGTCAAGCTGTTCAAAATTGGAACTTCTTGAGACTTTTACCTCTCATAATTGGAGACAAAGTGCAGAACCCCCAAGATAATGTGTGGCAGTTAACTTTGCAGCTTAAGGACATTGTAGACCTAATTTGTGCTCAGCAAATTTCCAAGGCTCAGGTTACTTATCTGGATGCTCTAATCCAAGAATATTTAGAAACCAGAAAGGCACTGTTTCCAGATACCAACTTAAGACCTAAACACCATTTCTTACGGCATTATCCCGGGCTTATCCTGAAATTTGGCCCACTCATCAGGCTGTGGACTATGCGTTTTGAGAGCAAACATAGTTACTTCAAAAGATGCTCAAGGCATCTAAAAAATTTCAAAAATCTGTGTTTGACTCTTTCAGAGCGACATCAGATGTTTCAGGCCTTCCTTTCTGCTGGGGCAGTGAGTCCTCCAGCATTGCAAATAAAAGATTGCTCACCATTTTACCCACAACTTTACAGTGAGCAAGTTAAAGAAACAATCCTACATTTGGGCTTTACTGAAAGAAATACAACAATTCCTTTTGATGTGCAGTACAATGGGCTAACTTACAGGAAGGGTCAGTTTCTTGTTACGAAGAATGATGAGTCAGTAGAGTTTGGTGAACTCCTCCTCATTTTTGTTAAAGATGATTCTGCGCTTTATTTTCTGATGAGAGTTTATGATGTAGAATTTCTTTCATACTATCACATGTACTCTGTAAAAAATGACACTGGAAGATTAGAATGCAGACTCATCAGTGAACTGATTGACATGTGGCCATTATTATCTTACATGAAAAATGGATACCAGATTGTTCCACTGAAGCACAGCATCTTGTCCGACTAAATGCCTTGATGTTAGTGGGCCAGAGGCCAAACCATTTGTTTGTGTGTCTCTACAGATATGACTGAATCCCAGGTGCTAAAAAAGATAAGTGATGCAATAGCCAGAGTCCTTCCGGACCTTTCTGATCAAGTTGTCAAGTCGGTTGAAGATACTTTGAAGGCACTTGGGGCCACAACCACCGATGATTTAAAGTATATTACGGAAGGAGACTTGCTGCCAGTGTTAAAGCCCATACAAGCCAGAAGACTAGTTGCTGCCTGGGCCCATAATGGTAAGTGTAAAACATTACCACCACACTATACCAGGGTACACTTGTCTAATAAGGCTGCACGATAATTGGAAATAGTTAAAATCTTAGTTTTGCTGAGTACAAGTGCCGCATCATCATTAATTTAGCATGCTCGCTGTGTAAATGAAAGTTATGTTTAAGGGAGAAATTTCAGTAATTTTGAGTGAATTGTGAAACCCAATCTGTAAGAATGATTGCCATATTAACTTTTGACCATACTGTGTAGCCTTAATATCTATAAATTTATTATTAACATAGTAGCAAAACGTCGCTTAAGGTTTTATGCTTTCATATCTCCTTTGTTGTACTTTTACAGACTCAAGCACTTCAACACCAAACTTGGTGTGTTCCTCTCCAGTGGTTGCCCATTCCTCTCCCTCTCCAGCCTCAGCTTCATCCTCACCACAGTCATCCACCACTACTTCATCACCTTCCGGAAGCTGTACCCCATTTATGCCAAACTGGGCTGACAGTTTTGAGATACCATGGCAGAAGCTCCCTGAGGAGTTAGTACAGAACTTGGAAAGACAGAAGAGGCCAAGTGCACGACAACGACGAGAAATGGTAAGGATTGTGGTGTCGGAAATGATGAAGATTTGTAAAAATCCAACCAAACACAACACTACAGAGATAGCAAAAAGGATGGTGGCCAAGTATCCAAAGTCTCTTCAAGATGTGATTGATGGTGATGTTATTGGACTTGGATATCATTCCTTGGTAAAACAACTTAAGTCAAGAGTTGAAAATGTGAAACGACCTGACACACCAAGGATAAGAAAACGCAAGGCAGCATCAGATGACAACGATACAGATGAAATACCTGCTGAACAAAAAGCAAGTGTTCAAGACACATATGGCTGTGTTAGCTGGGAGCCAAAACATTTGCCACTTTCAGAGACTGTGGAGAGTCAGGTTGAAAAAAAAGAAGAAATGAGGAAGTTGTTCAAAGAGATTAACTACAATATAGATGTTGTGAAAGAACTAGTCAAGTGCACCTATTTCACACAGCGTAAAGACATCAACAAAGGTGCAAGCATCCAGAAACTATGCCAGGAATGGCCCTTTTTGTTCACGGAAGTTGGTATGACAGCCCACTTCCAGGAACTGACGGGTGTGAATCCTATGGAGACCTTCCTTACCAATGTAGACAAAAAGGGGGCACGTCTGTTAAACTTCCTCAAATGTGTTGATGCACAAAAACACAAACAAGTCCTGAATGCTCTTCTCAAGCTTCAGACTGAAAGAGGCCGGTCCAGCGGTTGCTCAGAAGAACTTGTCGAGATGGTGCTTCTTTTACTGGCTCACTTTGGTGAGAAGGAGGAGCGTCTGTTTCATTGCATCGAGATGACAAGCCTTCCAGGGGAAGTTCAGATGGAGAATGTGCCACCAACACCCTGCATTATTGTTTGTGGTAAGTAAACAGAGCTAAACCCTCATGCTTTTTTTCTCTTCTTGTTTAACGGCCGCCCTCTTGTATTCTTGGCTTGTTTAGTTTGATGTCCCACACTTACCTTAGAAGTTCAACCAATAGGGTGACTAATCCTACGATGTATGTAGGATCCTACGATGCATGTATTTGTATATATGGTTGATATTGAAGTACTTGGTATGAAAATGTAATTATTATTTGTTGTTTATTCTCAGGGTCCTCCTGCTTCGCTGCTAAGACATTCATGTTAAGCATTGACCAAAAGGTTGTCAACGGCTGCATCACAACCTTCACCTCTGCAATTTGTCTTATGTTTGGCAGTTACTACTGCTTCAACATACACTACCCAGTGGAACTGCGATCAACACTGGAGTTCCTCCAAAGGTAAATTTATTTTTATCATATTTACAAAACATAGCCTTTTATATGCTGCCTCAGTTTGTTATATTCTTCTCTTCTCTTTTTTTCATCAAGATGTTTCTTTTCCATAAATCCTGAGAGAGGCACAAAGGTTGAGTGCAAGAAAAAACTGTGGTCAGTCAACCCCAGAGTTCTCACTCTCATCTCAGACATTGCAGACCATGAGTGGACCTAGACATACCCACAATGTTTGGCTATGATGTGAAAAGGTATGCTGTGTTTTACATACACTGCAGATGTTTTGTTGTTAAAATTCAGAGTTAAATTTCTGTAAGTCAGTGTAACAGTGACAAGTTTTACTAGATAAAATGTCTGGTATTATTTGTACATGTTCAGCTTTATTGCACGGTTTTGTTCCTGAAAGAAATAGGTAATACCTAGTTCCGGTTTTACCTATTGATTGTTCCGGTTTCCCTATGGATTTAGAGGTATTGTTTCTTGAGTTTTATTATGTAAGACTTCAAACTTTTGCTCCTCTTTAGTGCTTGTTGTATTTAAATGATGTGAATGATACGCTGTATTTATATTGCTTATATTTTGAAGCTAGAATAAACCAAAAATTCAGTTTTAAAGTTCTCAAAACAAGTTTATTTTGTTGTCTGAGGCAGTTTTGAAGAAATACATATTCAGCTTTAATGCACTTGTTAAGCTTGTTTGAGGAATTTCTTAGATTCAAATTTCTTTTCAGTTATAGAGGAAGTGTTTCTCTTTCTCCCCTTTAGGGGTGATTGCATTTGGATAATGTGGAAAAGCAGCACAAAACACACTTAAATTTCTCTAAGTGATTGTAAAGTGGTTTTGGCAAATAATTTGGTACTTACTGCCCTGGATTTGTACAAATTTGAAGAAAACTTCATAGAATTTCTTTGGTGATTCTTTTCTCCTTGAGTATTTGTAAAATGTATTAAGTAAAAATTGTAATATTTGATGTTTACAACCTCACATATTAAATAAAGCACTTTGTTATAAAAGACTAAGCTGGATATTTTTATGGCATTTGAAAATTTCAGTTAATGCTTTGTGTGTTAAGATTGAAGAATAGAATGAATGACTAAAAACACTAGTCTGGGAAAGGTTCTTTATCACCTGATAACAGCACCAAAAATGTTAAGTTGGCTGAATATTTTATGTATATTTAAAAATGTTTTAATGCCTGGAATTAAGTTCATAATACATACTATTAATTGAACAGTAAAAGGCCATCATATTTCATGGTGTAAACCCTTTTTTCCATTTTAATTTGATATTATAATTGGGTAAAACAGTGTCTCTGTAAACAATAAAAAAAAACTTTTATTGTAACAGTAAAGTATTAAATTTAACAACTTTTAACTGTAAAATCAGCAATACTAACATCATTTTACTGTTACCAGTAGAAAATGTTTTACCTTATTATTTACAGGGAGGTTTTGCCATATTTAATTTAGCTATTAAAAGTTAAAACTGCAAAACATTTATTTTTGCAGTAACTTCTGGGAAATTTAACAGAATAAACATGTATTTTAGAATTTAGACCGTCAATTGTGCAGTAATAAAATGTCATGTTTTGTGGCATCAACTTTCTTTTATACAGGATTTTCATGTTCATGTTATGGCAAAGTAATGCTTTTTTTAAAAGTTACAACTTTTATTTTTACAGTATAATATTGATTAAAACACTATTTTAAACAGTAAAATTAACAGTAACGATACTTTTCTACCGTAAAAGAAGAAAATGTTTCACTGTCATTTTTACGGTGAAATTCTGGCAACCACAGCTGCCAGTTTTTTACCGTAAAAACAACATTTTTTTTTTTACAGTGTATGTCTCTCTCCAGCCATGTCTTCTTCCATGGGTGCCCAGGAGACTTTGAGTTCACAAGTAACCTAAATGATAAAAGCAGCAGAGTCTGCATTATACTTTCAGTAAATAAAAATACTACGGGTCCTTTTTCAAATTTAGTACACCACATCACAGTGCACATGATGAAATGTATTCTCTTGTGAACAAACAAGCTATTTTTAGAACTAAAGGAATGAAAGCTAAGATAGTTGGAAACTGATAGTTTGAAAATGTGTCCTGAGTCAGGATTCCACATCCGTGAAATTATGTTGAGAGAACACTTTCGATGCCTCTAGATGAAATTGATGAACAGGCAAAAAGTGTGAGTGTGTTTTTCTTCTCTTCATCTAATCAGATAGTACAGAAACCTATTTCAGTTCCTTCCTGTGTGTTTGAAAGGTGTTTCTGTACCATGTTGACAGTGTGTCCTCACAGGAATGGAGGTCACACTGCTCACTATATTTAGACTTCGTCCAGGCCAACCTGGATGACCATGACATCTGCCTGCCCTATGTATACCATGGGGGGGACTCCAGATATATATTTTTTTTATTTCCTTTTTTTATTTTCTGGATAAAACTTCTTCAGGCTGACAAAGAGATGTTTCATCCGCATGCGTCCACATCAGTCTCCTCTATAATATATCAAGATATATCTCCCATATCTTGATAAATTGTAAAAAAATATGTTGAAAATGTCAATGTATAGAATTTGTCATTGACTCACTGTAAATAATTAATTAGGCTTAACCCAAATGTTTCAGTAATATCAGAAAACTGAACATTGGTATGGTTCTCTGCACTGCTATTTTTTTCTCATGACCATTACAATTCAGTCATCATGCCTATCAGAGATACCTCATATGACTCAAACTCTACTGAAAAGGAAATTACTCTGGTATGTGTTTCCCAGGGCTTGGATTCCAGAGGAAATTGCTCGTATTTGATCTTATCCGAGGATGTCTTTCTCTCATTTTTACCAGCTGCCTTTCTTTGTATGTCCTCTTTCCTCAACATTTTTTTTTCTCTACACAAACTAATTTTCCTCAATTTTTTATTCAAATACCCTTACACCTACAAATGTCCGAATAAAAGGGCCCATGTTGAAAGCTATCAGAACAATTTGTAAAAGCTACAAAAGCAACTGACTATTTATAAGTACTGCTAAATATACTGCTCAATATATAGAGTTCAGGCCAAACGTTTGGACACACCTTCTCATTCAATGTGTTTTCTTTAATTTTCATGACCATTTACGTTGGTAGATTCTCACTGAAGGCCTCAAAACTATGACTGAACACATGTGGAGTTATGTTCTTAACAAAAAGTGGAGACCTGGCCTCCACAGTCACCGGACCTGAACCCAACAGAGATGGTTTGGGGTGAGCTGGACTGCAGAGTGAATGGCCAACAAGTGCTAAACACCTCTGGGAACTCCTTCAAGACTGTTGGAAAACCATTTCAGGTGACGACCTCTTGAAGCTCATCGAGAGAATGCCAAGACTGTGCAAAGCAGTAATCAGAGCAAAGGCTGGCTATTTTGAAGAAACTAGAATATAAAACATGTTTTCAGTTAGTTCACCTTTTTTGTTAAGTATATATTTGTTTGTTTGTTTGTTATTTGCATTTATTTATTTGCATTGCCTGAGCCTGACTTGTATATGGAAATTTGCGTTGTATTGCCATTGCCACAAGTCTCAGCAAACGGAACCCATCCTCCTCTGGTCAGCACTGGTTTAACCTGGGTTGTCCATGTTAGGTCACAGTCCTAGTAGTCCTAGCAGTGTGAGCAACATCCAGGGATTCCTGGGAAAGTGAGAATGTTTTCAATCAATTGATTGAAAGTGATTAATTGTCACATGTGACACACCACAGCACCCAGTGCACACATCGAAATGTGATCAATACTCTCCTCTCAGGGTGCAGTGGGCAGCCATGAAAGGCGCCCGGGCAGCAGTGTGTGGGGACCATACCTTGACTAAGGGGACCTCAGTGGCACCTTGATGGTATGGGATTTGTTGATTGGTCAGTCCACACCTTGATGTTCTTTGGTGAGATGTAGCATCCACGCATGCCAACCAGAATCTGTAGTTACTTTGGATGTTGTGGCTATAGTGTCAAAAGCTGCACTGAGCCCCATTCTGACCTCAGCAATCATCACCAACACCTCTCAGCTCTGATAAACCACCTGATATAGAACAACAACACATTATAGACAGCTTACATTTACAGCATTTATCAGACGCCCTTATCCAGAGCAACTTACAATCAGGGGTTAGAGTCCCCCTGGAGCAACTCAAAGTTAAGTGTCTTGCTCAGGGACACAATGGTAGTAAGTGGGATTTGAACCTGTGTCTTCTGATTCATAGGTGAGTGTGCAACACCATGAGATAAGGACTCACCTGAATGCAGAGGGTTCTTGAGCTAAACACACAGTTTACCTGTGAGAATTTTCATTATAGGGGACCTTTAATTGTCTAAAAGTCTACACTTTTGGAATTTCATCGTTTTCTGCATCGATTTGTTGAATCAAGGGTACTGACAAATTTAATGTGCCTAAAATAATGAAACATAAATATAACCTTCCATGTCAACCTATGGAATATAAATATAACCTTCCATGAACCCATGAAATTAATTACTGGTGTAACCCCCCTTGCAGCAGTGATCTCAACCAAGTGCTTCCTGGACCTTAGCCCTATCTTCCTGGCAGAACAACTGTAGCTCTAACATATATGTATGTGCATGACTGCCTTCAAGTCATCCCATAGCATCTCTATTGTGTTGTGTAGCATCTCATTCTGCTGTGGGCTTGTTTGATGTTTTGTCCTGTTGCATCACCCAACTTCTACAGAGTTTCACTTGCCGTACAACCATTATCCTGCAAAATATCCAATACATGTTGGGAATTAATCTTACCTTCACTGATTTCAAGCTCGTCAGACCCTGATGCAGCCAACCATACTTCCTGGTTGGCACTTAGTCGACTGTTTGAATATCAGCTGAACACGAAGGCAGAAAATTGTTTCTCCCACCAGACCTCTGTCTCCTTCCTGGGCTGCATTATTGCGAGCTTGCTTGCTCCCAACAACCATTAAAGAAATCAAATGCCTCCTGGGGTTTGCAGAATTTCAACAGCAATTAAAGCAAAACTGTGGCCGCTCTTCATGATTCCACAAAACACAACTTCACCACAGCTCCGGTTCTCAGGCTGCCAGACCACACACTTCCCTTTGTTACTCTGTGCTTTCTTTTCCAGTAAGCAGAGATAAACTAGAATACTGGGAATAGGGAGCTTGTAGTGGCCAAGTTCGCACTAGAGGAAAGAAGGCATTGGCTGGATGGAGCTCCAGAACCTTTTCAACCATCTTGCTTATGTACTGGTTCTTGCTCTTATTCTTTGGAGCATGGAAGGGGGAATTCTTCAAAAAGCAATCCACTGTAGCCTGCCAGGTTCAGCAACATTTTCAATCATTCTCCACCTGTGCAATAACAATATCACCAAAAATTGCAGTTGCTTCAGTTCTACTATTTGTGGAGACTCATCCAACCTGAGTTAGGAGAATGACCTGTAATCCCAGCACATAACAGAAAGATTACCACCAAAGAACACAAAAGAGAGGTCTCTTTTTTTATTGTTTCTTGATGTGTTATAAATCTGACCCAGTTTTTACTTTTTTAGAATTGCTATTGGATTTAATTAGATACTAGAATATAAAACAGTGCTGCGCTGTTAGTTAAATTACAATATGATTTGAAGTCAGTCAGTCATTTGAATTACATCACTATAATTCATGTAAGTATAATGTTAAATAATTTCTACTGGAAGGTGTTAAGGTGTTGACTACCAAATTTCCCAAACCTCAATCCAACCAAACATCTTGTGTAGTCCATGCTTTGATAGGTCAGAGTGGTTTTGGTGTTATAAAAATTAATATTTAAAACAGTGGACAAGTAGTTTTAATATTATATAAGATCTGTGTAAAATGTCTATTATTGTGTCCAGTTCTGTGTAACACACAAAAAAAGAGGTTTGTGTAACACACAAAAAAAGTTCATGATATGAATTCAGGCATCCCGCTCTGTTGTCCCTGTTTTCCTTTCTTCCGTACAAGTGAACAAGGGTCCATTGGGGGCTTTTTAGTTCTGCTGTTAAATGATATGCGCCTCTTATCTGCGATACCTTTCAGGTGGGCTCATTATCGACTAAAACAAATAGCTCCTTTATGCTGACTCCCTCCATTTGTTTAAGACAAAAGCCATGTAATTAAAATCTAATCAGAGAGGGGGAATCTATGAATATTTTAAACTATTTGGCTTCTGAATCTTAATGGCATGGTAATTTATGAGAGCTGCAGGCTAAATTCTGGTGAGGGAGCAAATTAACTGGATATTTCAGAGATTTCTAGCCTTGTTTATGTCCTCAGTGTGTTTAACATACAGGCATATGATTAAATAATCTATTTAAAGCATACAGTACTGAAGTATTTGCAGAATCATGCCTTTGTGGATGTGAGAATATGGATATGCATATGCAGTTTTGTTCTCTGGGCTTATGACTGGAAGGTTTAAAGAGAATGTTTCAGTGCAAGTGCTGCTGGAAGCTAAAGCTTTCATCCCATCCTTTATAAATGGAAAATGGGCTGTGTATTATGCAATTATCCCTGGGCAGTGTCCTTTATGGAGAATGTAAATAACATAAAGTGTTAACACTGGCAGGCAGTATTGCCACTGTGACAGTGTTTAGACAGGGAAAGTAATTTTTTGGGGAAAAAAATAAGTTATGAGGAAGACATTTAGTATCCCAATTCTGAAAAGGTTGGCACACCTTTACAATTACAGAAATGTACATTTTCTAAGAAGGAAAGGGTATCAAATTTTGAATGCATAATTATAAATACTAAATATAATCCTAAACTGTTCACTACATCATTTACAACAGAATGGCCTTGTAGTAGAAGAATCCAGGCGCTTATCTAACCAGACCTTTCACCAGCAACATTTCACCAAGAACATTTCAAGACATGGCAAAAAAAACAAGTTTGTTGAGCAGCTAGGATCCTATTTCAGACAAGAATGCAACAACACTCCTCTCCCAAAAATCCAGCAACTGATCTTTGCAGATCCCAGAAATTTACGGAAGGTTGATAAAAGAAGAGGTGATGCTAGACACTGGCTCATCTTTTTTATTAGAAGTGGTCCCACACAGTATTGTCATTATGGTGTTATCAGGAAATATGGATCTGCAAATGAAAGGACTTATAAATGGGGTTATGAAGAATGGCAACCATTCAATAGCTGTCAAATCAGCGTGTGTGTGCGTGCATTCAGGAGGGTGTCTTACACTTTCATGCACCTTCATTTTTAGAAAACATTCTTTTCTTCCCTGATTATTGCACTGCTGGGTTTTTGAGCACAGCAGCCCCTGAATGGAACTGAATTGATCTCAAAGGATATTGGTGGTGCTCAAGATGTCATTTAGAAAATCTGGGTAAAATGTTACCAATACTAGATTCACTTAATGCATACCTGGCAGGGACAATTTTTGCCTCTGTTCAGACAAGGTGTTTCATAGCAACAGGTATTAAATCTCACTCACTATCCATAACCGTTTAGTTACTTTAGGTCATGGTGTAACACACTGCTCCCCGGGCGCCTGTCATGGCTGCCCACTGCTCACTTAGGGTGATGGTTAAAAGCAGAGGACACATTTTGTTGTGTGCATTATGTGCTGTGCTGCAGTGTATCACAATGACAATAACTTCACTTTGACCTTTTCACATTCCAATTGGTTAAAGAATGGAATCAAAACATACACCAAAAGCCGCCCAGGCAAAGAGATACCGTGGGGTCGAGAGGATCTGTCACGCGGTCCATGTTCCCCCTGGCGATTCCGGAGGCGGGGGAGTACCGATGGCCTACGAAAGCTACCGTGGGGTCGAGGAGACCGGTCGCACAGTTCAGGTGCTCCCGGCGTTAACCGAGACGAGGGAGGCGGCGAACTTTCCAGCGGGGCGTGCCGGAGACTGACCGGAGTGACTGTGCCTGCGGACGGCGGACAGGACGCCGGTCCCCCACGGACGAGCCGTGCTTTGGCCCGGGCCTGACGCCGCCGGTGCAGGACTCCCGCCACTCGTCCTTATGGACTTCTCCCCCCTTTCATGGACCGTTTTGTGGGGCACTCCCAGGTGGTAGTGCTTTTAGGGGGGAGTACTGTCATGATCCGGACCGGCAGGGGTTGACTCCGGATCCGGGATCCGGACCGGAGTTTCATGTTCGTCCCGTGCAATGTTCCCTGATCGCGTTCACCTGGTGTATATTTATATAATTGTATAAAGCTATCCTGTTCGTGTCTGTTCACCATCGGGTCATTGCGCGTGTTGATGTTCCCCTGTCTTGTGAAGTTTGTATTAAACCCCTGTCCTGTGATCGTGCGAATGCGTCCTCCTTCACCGCCATGTCCAGCCCACCCGTGACAATACCCCATCAAGAAGGCATTTCAGTCTGCATGTTTAATATTTGACATCTATTGTGGTGATGTACACAACAACATTTTTCAGTGTACTTTGTTTTTAACACTCTATAGTGTTCATTTTAAACACTGAAATTAACCAGGATTTTGTGGATTTGGGCTGAGTCAGGCTTAAAAATAAATCAAACACTGATTTTAACGAGTAGCTCATTCATTTCAGAGCAAGTCAGATGTCATTTTGTAGATTGCTTGTTTTGTACAGTTGCCGACATCTGTAAATGAATTAACTAAACAAACAAAGGTATTTGTTTAATATATTCTTTCATTTGTTTGGTTTGTTTGCAGGCGATATTGGCGTATCCAGGCTGCCACCTTGTGGCCAAATAGTGTTTCAGAGGGAGTCATTGGATTCCTTTCAGAATCCATGAAGCATTTTGATCACTTAATCTTATATAAAAAAGGGTTGATCTTTTTCCACGTACAGAATCAGTACTGATGGTTTTTACCTGGCTGTCTGCAGTTTGCAGGCTGCGTTGGTGTCAGTAGTCGTGTTCAGTGGAGCAACACAAGGCCACTTCGCCTCGCAAAAATCGCTGGGTTTTAATCAGGGTCACGCACTTAAACAAGTGTCTTTCAGCTCATATATCTACGCTTTCTTTTCCCCAATTTTAATTAGACTCCCATGCGGGACTTCATGACTGTTGATGAATGCTATATAAAGTTTTGTCAGATTTTAAACATAATCTCAATCTTATAAAATATAATGTGAGACTTCCATTCATCAGTTCTAAAATTTACATACCCACCATTGATTGTCATTGTGATACACAGCAGCACAGCACATGGTGCACACAGTGAAATTTAGCCTCTGCATTTAACCCATCCCCTTAGTGAGCTGTGGGCAGCCATGATAGGCGCCCGGGGAGCAGTGTGTGGGGACGGTGCTTTGCTCAGTGGCACCTTGGCGGATGGGGATTCGAACCGGCAACCTTCTGATTACGGGGCCGCTTCCTTAACCACTGCAGATTACCAAGACAGCAGATTACCAGCAGATTACCAAAACAAACCAGCAGATATTTAGAACTGTTTAGAACTGCAGATTACCAAGACAAACCAGCAGATATTTAGAACTGTTTAGATCTAATCAATGCAGTCAGCTACAGTAAATTGATCAGACATGTACACTATTTAATATTAGTTAGTAAACCACATCACATTGACCAATAAATGTTTAAATAATTGCTCTGAATGTCTATAAATTATACCGTAGGTATTTTTTAGGTAGGTATTCAGGCAGCTAAACTCCTCGGCTGGACTGACTATGATGATGAAGAAAAGCAATGAAAGTATCCATGGGAAGACGAGGGAATTTAAGAACAAAGATGAGGAGGAAGAGGAGTTTGGAAAAGAACCTGACTTGGGCCAAAACATTCCCCTCCACAACCAGTTCTCTCACACCACCAGCCCCTCTTGAATCTTCACCAGCCCAGTCTGTCCCTCAGCCCGTGATCCCACATGTCCCTCAACACATGACCCCCATATGTCCCTCAGCCTGTGACCCCATCTGTCATTCAGCCTATAACCCCACCTGTCCCTCAGCTTGTGACCGCAACCTGTCCCTTTCTTTGCTGAATTTAATTTACAGCATTTATCAGATGCCCTTATCCAGAGCGACTTAGTTACAGGGACAGTCCCCCCCAGAGCAATTTAGGGTTAAGTGTCTTGCTCAGGGACACAATGGCAGTAAGTGGGATTCGAACCCGGGTCTTCTGGTTCACAGGCGAATGTGTTACCCACTAGGCTACTACCACCCTATTTGAATGGTCTTTCCATACTAAATCTTAAATGCTGAAAGACATCTTCAGGAGTAGCATCCACACACAAATGCATGAAAGCTGAAAACCAGCACAAAGTAGAAATAATGAATGTCTCATCATTCCAATAAATAATGTTACAAGAGGCAAATGAATCTATCATTTGAACCAGTAGAGCGAGAGCAATAAAAATCTGAGAGACACTCAGAGCCAAATATGACCCAATCAGATGAGAGAGGTGCCTGTTTCCTTAATCATAGTTGTTGCTTCCAGTTAAGGATGCTTACTATGGACACGACTAATTGGACAGCAAAGTGTCAAGATACGAAGGCAGTTAATCCTCTAATGTCCTCCATATTCTTTCATTTCACCACATAAGTTTTCATTATTATTTTTTGTAAAAATAAATACCATGGTTTCTACATTTTTCTCTATGGTTAATTCATGTATTGGTTCATTTTTGGAATTTGTATATAATAAAAAGTCCTGCAGGTTCCCTTTCTCTTAATGTGTAATGATTTCTGTAACCCAGAACACATTTATTTTCTATAAACAGAGTTTGGAATGAGAGGAACCTAATGATTGACAGCTCCCACACACACTCCTTCAGAGGGGAGGAACTAATGCTGCTGGTTTTTGTTTTTAAGTGCTTGCTCTGCTTGGGCCTTACTGTGAGCAAACCCAGGGATCTGAGGCCTACTGGATATTTAAAAAATTTCATAATGGTTATCATAGGAGGCCTGGATTCAGTAAATCACAGCACTAATGCTCAGAGAATGGGGTGTATTTAATCAATTAAGAGGATGGCTAGATCAATAGATCTTATTTCTTTTTTTATAGCTCTGTACATTTTTAAACCATTTGTGCGGCTCTTTGGGTTGGCTGTGTGCAGGAATGTGTAATATGAATACTACACATTCCTGTGGCATCTGAATGGTCCTCTGAAATATGATTTTGAATTTCAAACTCTGGTTTTTGAGCTCTGTACCTCATTCATTTTAGGTTCTTGAATTATAAATTATTAAATCATATTTAACTATCGGTTTATTAATATTTAGGGGTTTGCTGATCTAAAACAAATGTCAGCTGTAATTGTAATTTATAACAGTAACAATACCACAACTCGATGGCCACAGAATCCCATATATAGGAGCAAAGGACAAGCAGTTCTCTCAAAGAAGGCTGTTCTAGTGAAGCACTAGATTACATGTATTTGGCTGGCTTTCCATGGTCACAGACCAACCATAACATTATGACCGCAACAAGCACCAGGGTCTTCTGAATCAGGTGCTCATCTGGTGGCACTGTGCTGAGGAATCCAAACATCAGCATGAGCACAAAGAAATCCCTTAAACTAAAACTGTCCAGCACTCCACAAACTCATTTAGCAAAACTAAAAACTCATACACTGTCCTCCCTCTGACAGAAAACCCTTGAGTATAATGTATCTTTCAAATGAAGGAGATTGGTATAGAGTGCTAAAGGAAATACAACTGCAATCAAATGAAAACTGTTTAGAGAATCACACGGCATTCATTGTCATACTGATGATGGCAATAGTACTTGTGTATTTAAAAAAAAAAAAAAGATTTCAATTCTTCTTTTAATACATTTCAAAACATTTACATAATTTATTATGAACAAGAATGTACGTTTATAGAAGAATTTACTTGACACTCAGAAATAAGCAGGGGGGAATCAGCATTCGCCATTGCACTGGCCTCCACACCCACTTGCTGCTGCTCACTTCAACCAGATGTATTTGTCGCCTACTTCTGCATTATAACCTTCGGCAAACTGCTTTCCGGGTAACTGCGAAAGAAAGAGAAAAATTTATGCCTAAATGCAGATGCATTCTGCTAAAAATCAAGCAATTAAGCAAATATACAATAGATCATTTCAGACTCTAGAACCATGTGGTAAAATAAGACCTCATCTTTTTGTATTGTAAAAAATAGTAAGCCAGTGGAACACTGCTGTTGCTGAATAAGGCAGAATGTGGGTAAACATATGAAGTGCCAGGAAATTTGCTGCTGCATATGCTATTAAAAGTAAAAAAAAAACTGAACTGAAACATGATGGTATTGCGGCGGCTCGATCTCCATGCAATTGCAACACTGCTAATCTATATAGCAAATGTGTTCAGGTTACACAACCTTTCACATTTCGAACATAGCAGTTAGTGAACATTCACTCACCCACCCACTTACTTTGATGGGTCAGACTGAAAGACAGAGCTAATTCATAATGAGCTGATTGTGGCCAATTTTTGTTTTATTTATAATTCATGTCAAGTTTAATTAATTCATTATGTTAATTATGGCGCTCGCAGCACGCCATACAGCCCTCACATTTTTGTTAATATTTTATCATGTCTTTCCTTGGGGCAACACTGAAACTCTGATAGTTCCGTACAATGTAAAGTAGTCAGTGTACAGCTTGTGTAAATTTCAGAATACACAGAGGTTTCCCCACACCACTGGCTGCTCTTGGTTTCAGGGTTTAGTGTGTGTTCTAGTATTATTACTTGTTTTTCCTAGATCTTGTCAAGCTGACAACATTTACAGCAGACGACACTGGATAAGAAACAAGTGCAATATGACGCACATGAGGGGAAGAACAATATATATATATTTTTTTTTTTTTATTTTTTTTTTATTATTATAGAACTGGCATATCAGAAGTGATATTGAAACGCATACCGATCTGAATGAATGATAGCTGCTGTCCACATCATGTGCCCCAATGGTGATTTCAGGAATGAAGCGTGGGATGCAGGTCATGTTGGCCACAAGCTGTTTATCCTCCACCCTGAATGAAGAGAAAAGACTAAAAGTTACTGTTCTGCTAAATGTGACAAACATCTCACAATCAACAGTATTATTTGAGGTAAAAACACGGAATATCCATTCCCTGGGCTGTGGTTGTGCAATCAGACACATGACACGTAAAATGTGTTTTTAAGAAAGCTTCACTGTTGTACGGGGTGGGTGTGACTTTGAATGGTGAATGAAAACAAAATATAAATTGCGATGTGGTGTTCAGATAAATCCCCCTGCAAAAATAAATTCTCACCACCTGCCATGGGAAAACAGGAGATAGCCCCAAAGTTTTGAATATGTGGTCAAGATTTGCAAATCAAGTTAACATTTCATCAAAAAACATTTATTTATTTACAGGTAGCAAATCATACGGAAATGATAGGTACTATAGACTGGAAGTTCAAACCGTACAAGCTGGACCATATTAAAATGATCGAAATTGATGTCCAGCTCTAGCCTGCATTCCCCGACTCCAGTCCGGGATATGGCAGGAATGGTTAACAGACTGAAGTCAGACTGAGCAGCCTGTCTCTGTTTAGTCAGTTAATAAACTTCAAGAGAATGACAATATACTATGTACTCGTAATATAAATCCCATAATTTTGTGTTCATGTAACGGCACGATTTGAACCCGAAAGTCATGACCAGTGAAAGGAAATTTTAGGAATTAATTAATTTGCAAATCGCTTCATAAATTTCTGCAGGGGGCAGTATCAATATTCATAAAATATCCATACATTGTTACTCACACCATAATGGAAAAATAAACACAAACATTTACACACTCACTTCATGCGCATATAGTGGAAGGTGACGTCATCCTGTTCTTGCCAAGGTCCCTTGTCAAACTTCAGGTACTCAATGTCCTCAGCAATCTAATGATAAGACAACGTGTTCAGGCTGGTGCTGACTGACCTGAACCAAACAGGTGGATATTGCCATTTCAACATGGCCAGGTTGTGTGTCCATAAAGCTGCAGTATCATATCAACTATGAAATTAAACAGATGAGAACAGTGATTTGCTGAAAAGTACTCACTTCAGGTTTTGAACCAAAATTTCAACAACCTACCCTTTTTGTGCAGTCTACCAATACCACAAAACAGTCCAGGGTCTAAAGCTACCACCATATTTGGCAGTTGGTACAGAAAGCCTCCTCCAAATCACTTTTTAATGTGGTCAGAGATGTCATGACCATAAAACTTTCCTCTAGTTTATACCGAAGGACTATTTTGGAGTAACAGCTTCTTTCTTGGGTAGTTTCTGAAAAAAATCAAACTAATTTGGGTGTTCACCCAATAACTTATTTGAACTGATGATATTGGAATCATTTAAATCTACAGTCCCATCACTAAGAATACAAGCACTCATTCAGAAACCTCCCTAATACACCGTCTAATATAACAAGGCCAATTAACTTCTCATTAGTTCAAGACCATGACATCATGTGTGTATGGAAACTTCTAACCACAACTGTAACAGAACGTAGCTCTTTGTCATTTGGGGGTCTTCTTTGAGCCAGGGGACTGTCGGTTGAATAGTATTTATGACCAATATACAACAACAATGCCTTTACTTCTCTCTGCCATGTACCTTCTCAATATCCTTTGCCTGAGTCGCATCATATACCAGGAGTTCTGCCTGCTCACTGGAAAAACAGCACAAAAGATACAAAAGTAAATGTATAAACAATGAAGAAGTGCATAAAATCATTAATTCAATTAAATAGTACCTGATTTGTGGGAAAAAGTTAGTCTTGTAGGCGGTCTCAATGCTCTTCAGGTATGACAGAGACACGTTCTGAAGATAGGGCTGGAAAAATATTACTATATTAGCAGTAAACTACAGAAAAAAATCTTCCTAATAAACTGCCAGTCAAAAAAAACATTATATGGTTATCCATGGATTATACCACAGGTTAGGTGGTAATATTTTTTATGGCGGTCATGACAGGCGCCCGGGGAGCAGTGTGTGGGGGCGGTGCTTTGTTCAATGGCACCTTGGTGGCTTGGGGTTCAAACCAGCAAGCTTCTGATTACAGGACCGCTTCCTTAACCGCTAGGCCACCGCTGCCCCAGTAGGCCACAGTCAGCTACTGGGAGCCAGTGGAGGGAGCGTAATAGTGGGGTGGTAGGAATTTGGGAAAACTAGTCAAGCTGCTACATTCTGTAGAGGCCGGATGGCATTCAGAGGTAGACCTGCTAGAAGGGGGTTACAGTAATCCAGTCGTGAGAGTGGCTCACCTTGCCTGATGCCTGCAGCTTCCTCTGCACCTCCTCAGCAGGCACATCAATGTAGATGACAAGGTGGGGAGGCAGAAATTCGGGGAGGCTGATCCCTTTGATTTCATTATAATGCTCAGCACCTACAGTATGAGAATAGAGTGAACGAACAATGAGATACCAAACCAGCAAAGATATTCCATTTGTGCACTGATGAGCTGGGATGCAGAAGAGAATGCAAAAGTTCCACTTGTGCAATCTTGCACTCTTTGTGTTCAGCTAAATCATATTTAGCTGAACAGCAAAATTTGTTTTGAGTCCAGAACGCAATCATTACAGAAAGTGGAAGTGATACAAATTAACATTTCAATTCCCAGCGTGAATCAAAACCGAATCCCCAGCAACACAGTAACAGTACAGGATTAACTATAATATGCAAAATTAACAAGGAAAAGAAATACAGTGCAGGCGTGTGTGTCTGTATGTTGGGAGGGGTGCTTGAAAATAAAACTACTCTAAAACAAACCATGAGATGCCTTCTGACATACTTGCTTAAAAAACGAGAAGATATTGAAGGTCCCCTATTATGAAATTATTTTTATTTTTTTTATATTGGTGTTGTTGGTCCCCTAATGCTGTATCTGAAGTCTCTTTCCAAACATCAGCCATGGCACAGAATTACAGCCACTTTGATCCAATTCCACAATGAGATTTCACAAGACACGGCATTTCAGTGTCTGTAGCTTAAAATGCAAATGAGGAGGAGAGCAGCCTATAGTAGTTGAGCGAGCATTGACATCATCAACACCATTCACCAACCACAATGTTTGGTACAGACAGGAAGTCTTATCTGTTTTTTTCCAGATCCGACTGTCTGAGCTGCCGCTCTCTGAATGGTGAAACAAAATGTCCAAAGCACTCTTTAATCTGTGATTTGCATAACTGCTCATTTCAAACCCTGGTGGTGACTGACAGAGCCATGTAAATGTGACCAGCAGCACACAACTCGGCTTACACTGCTTCCTTATGTACCCCTCCTTCAGCATGGCCTCCAGAAACACAACGTCACTGAAAGGAGAGCGCTCCAAGACAACCCCTTGGCCTGCAATGAAGCATTATTTATTATTAGTTATCACTGCGTTGCATTAATCAATGAGACTGATATAAAAAAAAAATTCCCCATAAATTAAATTGACATTATATTTCAATGCAGCACCCATGCAAACCACCCCCACAGAGAAAAGCACAAGGATGAATATTGATAAAACAGCTGTTGCATCCCCCAGATGGCAACAATACTTTTACCAGACGCCCTTGTCCAGGGTGCCTTACAGGGACAGTACCCCTGCAGACAGTCAGGGTTAAGTGTCTTTCTCAGGGACATGATGGTAGTAAGTGGGGTTTGAGCCTGGGTCTTATGGTTCATAGGCGAGTGTGTTACCCACTAGGCCACTACCACCCGAACCATACCTGTGGTGAGCAGGTGCTCAACAGCGTCTGAGTACTGCAGAAGCCGCATCAGGTACATCCAGGACTGCAGGCGGTACGAGTTTCCGTCCGTAGCCTTTGGGTCGTTGTAGAATCGCTCCAGGCTGCAGTTGCCATTGTAGGCCGAGTCAAGGGGAACCTTTTCCTTCGTCATTTTGTCAATGTAGTGCGTGTCCACCTCAGGCATATACAGCATACCTACACAACATGACCAACGCGCATTCATTTGCAAGGCCGTAAACAACTGGTCAGCCAATATCTGATGCAGCAATTAAAGTCTTTCGCAGGGTAAACGTGTTAAATGCGAGAAAAACGCGTCGAACCGAGTTTATCTGCCAGCTTCTGGGCTGCGGCTCCCTTCCCCGACGCCAGGTTGCCATCTACGCTGATGATCTTGCTGTTTTGGCCAAACCTCGCAGTTGCCCTGTCGCCCAGCGCGTACGACCACCAGCCATACCGCAGGCTGCTGCCGGGGCTCGTGTGGATCCGGGCCTGCAATGAAGCCCAGACGGTGCTGAAACCGAGACGCCCCGACACGAGAACCTGCATAAAACCACAAAGAAGACTCACCGCTCGGAGGTTTATTCCGCCCCTGAAGGCCGCAAGCAACCGAATCGCCCGCAGCGGCATCACCGAGGAGTTCACCTATGTTTTGACCCGCAGCGTCGCTCTCCGGACTTCAGGACGACGAGTGGCCTTCATGCAAGCGGTCGCACGTGGATTGCGTCATGCATAGGCGGCCCACGTGGTGCCTGTCCGTAAACAATATTTTTTTAATATTCACCTTCTCCCTTCAACTAATAGGGGACGTCACACCAGATCATCTGGGCTGGCTGACCCCTCCCCATTACACCTGCATCTCACTGACTGGGTTGTCCGTAACAAAAAATCAAAATCGCAGGAGAATGTGAAAGTGTTGCACTAAATTAAGACAATAAAAATGTGTGAATGTTCCGAACCGCCAAGGTGCTGTCACAGTGTAGGTTCAAGGTCGCCTATTATGAAAATTTGACTTAATATTAATTTCCTCTTGACTTAATATTAGACTTCCTCTAACCTGTCTAAAGTCCTGCAGTGGATAGAAATGGTAATGGGTGTAAAGAGTGCTTTGGTCATTCTGCTTCACAGTTCAGAGAGCGGCAGCTCAGTGAAAGTGATTAGTTGTCACATGTGACACAGCACAGCACCCAGTGGGCACAGTGAAATGTGGTCTCTGCATTTAACCCATCCCCTGAGTGAGCAGTGGGCAGCCATGACAGGCACCTGGGGAGCAGTGTGTGGGGACGGTGCTTTGCTCAGTGGCACCTCAGTCGAAATTTAATTTTAAAGGTATTTTTTTATGATAAAACTCCATACAGGAAGTGTTGATGACGTAATTTCAGTGAATGCCTGCTCTTCTCCTCATCCCACCTCTCTCCTCATTGACATATAAACAGAAAATACAGAGATTACAGAATGTATACCAAAAAGTGTACATAAAGTGCAGTGTGCAATTTTAGGTGATTCGCAGTGTGACAGTATCAGCTGTTTAGGAGGGAGATGGCGAGGGGGAAGAAGCTGTTCCTGTGTCGGGTGGTCCTGGTCTGCAGGCTTCCATAACGTCTGCCAGAGGGCAGCAGGTCAAAAAGTCTGTGACCAGGGTGTGAGGGATCTGAGATGATTTTCCCTGCCCTTTTCCTGGATCTTGAGAGGTACAGGTCCTGGATGGAGGGCAGGGGGGCACCGGTGATCCTTTCTGCTGTCCGTACAGTCCACTGCAGTCTGTTTCTGTCCTGTTTAGTGGCTGCTCCATACACTCCAATGCACTGCCATTACCAAAAAACTGCTATACTCAACAATACACTTCCAGCCTTGTGCACCTTCCAACATTCTGCTTATTTTGAACATCTCTGCTCATTTTGAAAATGTTTGTCTGGTGTTTTGTTTGAAATATAGGGTGGTAGTAGCCTAGTGGGTAACACACTCGCCTATGAACCAGAAGACTCAGGTTCAGTAAACAACAATGAGCTGTTAAAAGTGGCTGTAATTCTGCACCACGGCTGAATTTCAGAAAAATACTTTAGATACGGTATTTAATGGACCACTAAGACGATATAAAAGCAAAAAATCTAATAAAAATCATCATATCAGGGGACTCCACCTCCCAGCACGATCGCTTTTGAAAGTGATGTTTTTTTGCATTTAACCCATCGCTTTTAGTGAATAATTATTACAGTAAATAAATAATCTTGACCTCTGAGAAATTGTTTGTTTCAAGTTCAACTTTTGTATGTTCCCAGTCTGAGCCAGCATTTCTGTGCGCCGTCCGTGGAAAACATTTTTTTTTATGATTTTTTTTTTTGTGCAAGAAAAGTATGTCCTTTTTATTGAAATACATCTAGTTCAAACGCGCTTTTTGCCAGCGGCTCCAACGCAGAAGTAGTGCCAGTTTCGCACGACGCTGAAGTTGGCTCCTTATTCGAATTGTCCGTTCCACCTTAAATTGTACAATACCAGCTTTACGCCTGTAGGGGCGTAAAACAAATCAGTTTCAGAAATTACCGTTAAGATGTATATGGTAATGATCTATGTATCAACTCAAAATTATGAAATATTAGAAATATTACCACTCGTTCCCTGCCTGGCCCAACACTGTTTTCACTGTAGAATTAGCCTGGGAACTTTGCTCATATGCACAGATTTATGATGAATACGAGTACTGAAATCACTCAAAAAGCAGCTCTTATTTCCTCTGATAGGAAAAAAACTCAAGAACAGCACATGTTTCAAATTGATGTACATATAAAACTATTCTATGTAGATGTCATTACCTGTGAGATTAATGCACATTAACCACATTTAACTTATTTCCCCTTATCCCTCCATCCTCCAACTGAAGCCCATTCATTCAGAGCAACGGTCACAATTTCAGTTTTCCAACTAAGACAATTGACAATTTTACATGCTTTAAACATCACCAAATTTATTGAGAAGCATTGTGTTAATATGCAAATTTGAGACAAAAATCTCAATTTTCGACCAATTTCACAAAATCAACTAATTTAACACTTTTCCTCTTCATAATTTTTTCTTCTCATCTTTTAACATTTTTACAATTTCACCCATTGCATCAAATTAACTAATTCAATGCTGATTCCACTCTTCCTCTTCCTTCCTCTACTCTTTTAACATATTGTGCCATGCCTCTGTATGTCCAGGTTACATCAGATGAGTTTAAATACATTGCTAATAATTAATGGAGTCAGATAAACGAGGTCAAACCAATGCTCTGATGCCCTTCTTCATCTGGCGGGTAGGAATTCTCTCTCTTTTCGTGCATTTTACAAGAGCAGTCAGATGCTGCTATTTTTTCACATAGTCAGTCTCATACTGAAGACTTGCGGAAAGCCACAGATCAAAGATTTGCAGCTGCTTTGCTGTAGTTCGAACATTTGGTTCATGTGCCAAGCGCAACTGTTGATGTGTTTTATGGGGGAACTGCATCATTTGATTTGTTCTGCACATGTCCCATTATCTTGTGACATTGTGAGTGATCTATTGTACCAGCAAAACCTCCCTGTTGTCGGTCTCATATTTAGAGAAACTGTTCATGCAATTTTTTATGGTAACCATGTGCCAAGCTCCATACAAAAAAAGTGGCCCTCTGAGTACTGTATATCTGCAGAAGCAGTATTACAAAGAGAATTTCAGGGTCATAGAGCCAGTTCAATACATTCTTAACGTTAAAAAGAAACTTCATTTCCAATCTATCCCAATACTGATGTCCTTACAGCAGCTGCTAAGTAGAAGGGACTTCATAGACCAGGTTCTTGAGAGCTATCAAAAGCAGGGGTGCACATATTCTGGAATGTCATCTCCATACACGTCCTCAAGAGATGGTCCGCGGTTTAAGGAAAATAGGGATCAAAGGATCCCTATTTTATGTGGATGACTTTGAAACCTGTGAACCCATTTGTAACTCACGAAAGACACACAAGCTTTGTGCTGTTTATTGGATGTTACCAACTCGCCTCCAGAGTTTAATTTCTCATTATAATCAATCTACTTGTCAGTATTGTGCAAAAGTGAGGATGTTAAGACCAATGGTTATGATAAAGTCTTGGAACCTATTTTGAAACATCTGAAGACTCTGTAAGATCTGGGTGTTTAAGTCCCACTGCTGTCCCACTGGCGAGTCAGTTAAAAGTACAGTATTCAGTGTAGTGGCAGATACAGGTACAGGTTGTTGTGGAGTGACAAAGGAATGTGTCTTCACAAAACAACTGTCTCACTTTCATATGATCTTCGGCTATCCACCAGATCTTGCCCATGATGTTTTTGAAGGTATAATCCTAGCTCATTGCTTAACCATGCTTACATACAGAAAGTTTCACCTTAGCTGACCTGAACAATGCCATTCTGAACTTTTCCCTTCAAATGGGGTGACAAGACAAACAGACCTCATGTAGTGCCGCAAAAAAAACAGTATATCATGAAAACTGGAGCTTGCTCTGATTCTTGCCATATTTTTTGTATTTCTTGTACCTGAAAATGAGCCTGCATGGTTTGTTCTTATGGATCTGAAGGACATCACAGAACTTGTTGATTCCCCTGTGCATAGTGATGACTTAAGTAAAATCATAGAGCACAGACAGCGATACCAAGAGTGGCTCCCTGTCATCAGGCTGCTACCAAAACACCATTATTTGGAGCACCACCCCAAAATGAGACTGTTTGGTTCAGTTGTAGGGCGGTGGACAATATGATTTGAAATAAGCACAGCTTTTTAAACAAGTTTATTAGACACACAAAATTTAAAAATGTGCCCCTCTCATCATCTTGACCGTGTACCATCTAAGCAGCTCATGTCTGAGCATTTTTCTATATTGTTAGAGAGCTCTGTGGTGGGTACAGGAGGAGAAGGAGACAAGGAAATGGCAATGAGAAAGAAGCAAGGTGAAGTAGGGGCAGAGGAAACTTCACTGGATCAGCAGGTCCGGCGGTGAACAACTCTTTCAACTGTCTCAGATTGGCGTTAAATTTGTCAGTTAGCTGTATTCTGATCATGTGGGACGATCTGAGGGGGAGACAAGTCCCCGATGAAGAAAGAAAAGAGACAGCAGCCTTCAAGAGAAACTTTGCGGTGTACATAAATACTGCATTAAAAATTTTGATTTCTTTTATGAGTAAAACACAAAGGGACATTAATCAAAACAAGATGTTACACATGTATGCCTTTCATTCATTAGAATAAAGAGTTTTTAGATATGTAATAAATGCTAATAAAATAATTTTGGCCACCTAATACACACACATGGGGAATTCAAATTGTCATAAATTGTCATGTGCTCAGTAATACAAAAAATACATTGTACACATTATAACAAAATTCCTCTTCTGTGGGTAGTAGGGAGAAAGGGCATTGTATTATCCGATCATAAAAAAAAGGCACAAAACTGTAATGTGTAACATTTTACTTTGTACAAAATATGGCTGTTGATACAAAAGGGATAATTCACATTCAGACTTGCCAATATTCCAACCGATTACTGTTGTTACATTATTACTTTACATTGATCAGTGTACTACAATGTACATTCACCTAAGTTTACTGCAAAGCTGAATAAACTTCAAAGTATCCCTCAAGCAAGTATCCTCTTCCTGTCTTTCTCGATGCAAAAAGCTGGTTCAGACATTGAAGCAGTTGATATTATTCTCAGAGACATACATTGTTCCAGTGTCAAAAGGAGGTAAAGAACAGGGACTATTGTTTTTGGCCAGATGTGCAATATTCCTGAGGTGTTTTACTATTCTTTTTTTTTGTCAAACATGCGGTGGCAGATGAACAAATTAACATTTAATAAAACACATTTACAATTTGTGAAAGAAATTAGCAAACATGAAAACAAATTTACAAAAAACACGAAACCCTTTCACCAATCACCAACCCACGACTCAAAATAGGTACGTCCCACCGGAAGAATGTGTTTTGTGCCTGAATCTGTACGTGACTACTTTAGCCAACTGGCCGCTTTTGTGTTTCCTTTAGATTTGTATTTTTTTTTAAAAAGACTGAGCAGAGTTAAGAGTCACCTTGTACTCCCTGAAACTGTTTCACTGACACCACTTTCGGGTTATCGTACCTACCCTTTCCGTTTCGCGTGTTTTGTGTTTTTGTAAATTGCTTTTGCATGATATATATTTGATTTATGTAATATTCATTTGTTTTATGAATTGTTAATTTGTTTTGCACTTGTCAGCCACTGTACAAAGTCAATCATGTTATATATGAATATTTTTACTCTGACAAAGTAAAAATGTCATTTGTCACGTCTGTGAAATTTTATAATCATTCTGCAATTTACAGTTTTAATCACCACATGATTTCAGATTATCTGCGTTTGTCCATTGCAGCTGAGATACTGTTTGTTGATCATCTCAGCAGACATTGCTTTTGGTTCCACCAAGCAAGTTGGCGGACTTATGCAGATTTTATCTTGCTGGATGGAAGCTGTGCCAATGACTGGCTCATTGTATCCCCGCTGCACATAGCAAGATGCCTGAGGGGGACTCTGCATCTGAGGCATACTCTTCCTGGATGAGGGAGTAACCACCTGGTTGGGGTGATGCAGGGGACTGGTGTTTGAAGCGGAATGTCTCTCAAACATGCAGCTGCTGGGTGAGGAGAAGTTGCCATTCATTGGACTGTGCTGGTCTTTGTCATTGGTTGATTCAGCAGGAGGTCTAATGAGGGTGTGAGACCACTGTCCAAGATAACTGTTCAGTCATTAGAAAATGGGACATGTTTCATTAGTTGGACGCCAGTTTCTGCTAGTTTAGTGTTGCACCACCTGTCAGGAGGAACGTCGTGGACACTATTGGTACAGTTTGGAACCTGAGGCACTTGAATTGAGAAATGTTGAGGATGGGGAGTCTGCTTTTGGTAATATATTTCACTAATAAACCCTGAATGGCCATTCTGAGGGCTCCAGCCTTTACATATGGAAAAACTGCAACTACTGTGTGACCCACTCTCACTTTTACTGAATGTGACAGAACCATTCTGTTCCACACTGACACAATTAGTTCGTCCATGCAGCACAACTGACTCATTTAGAGTCAGATCCAAATCCTGCACAGAAGGCATGGAGATGGCAGGGTCTGTTTCACCTAAAGTCTTTCCAAGCAGTGCCACTGGTGCTCTTTGAGATTTGTTTGAGATTTTACATTGTCACCAAAACACTTGTCACAATTACTCTTCTGTCCTTCAGAAGACCTGATGCCATTTCCCAAGGTTCTTTTCTGCAGACCTTGCCTTTCCTTGAACATTGCTTCTTCCACATAGGAGAAAATGTCATTGGTGAGAATTTCATTGAGACTGCCAGACAACATTGGTTTTAGATGCACCTCCTTTGCTAAGCCTTTAATCTGCAGTGCATCGTCCTGCCAGGAGTCACTGGGGACGCTCACAAGAGCCTGGCTCTCCATGAACACTTTATCGAGTGTTTTTTTTACCTGAAAAGCCTTGCCATTCCTCTGGAAATCTGTAACGTCAAAAGTTGGACCAATTTTGTAAAGAACAGCTTCACCTGTCGTGCGTTGGCGAAGATGTTCCTCACCTTCTTCTTTAATAAGGGAAAATAAATAATAACAAAATTATTGTATAAAATATTCATTCATCCTAGTATCCTAAAAATATCATAGTTGCCCACCTTACTGACAAAAGCAAATTTTATTTACAGAATCTGCTGGGTGTTTCCTAGTCACTCCCTATCTGAGTGTCTTCCTCGCAGTTCTGTCACAGTGAAAAAAGTATGTGTCACAACACCAAGAAAAGGGAGGACCCAGGCGCAGGTGCTTTAACATCCATTTATTGAATTACAGGGCAAACAATCATTTGTACTTGTTTTAAGGACATTACAGCAAAGTTGGATCAGCCTGTAGTGTGATTTTGAGTGTGACTCCAAATCAAGACCTCCATGTGTTGATCATTGCAATCATTGTTGTCAGCACATTCAACTATGTAAAACTATGTATTTAATGAGAATATTTAACTAATTTAGATTTAGGATGTATTATTTTTGTGTTCTCTTTATTTTTTGAGCAGTGTTCAAATGTTAATATCAAAAATACAAAAATAAAAAGTAAAAAATACTCACACTAGGGTCTTCTAGGGCAATGATGAAATCCATGTTTTTATGGTATTCTTTCTAGTTTGTTCCCAGGAACATTAAATGGATTCTCAATTTAAGTTTTAAGTAATGGACAAACATAACATACTCAAAATTAATTAAGTGAAATGGGGGAAATTTGTTTTGTTTCTTATTTCTTTACAATAATTCCAAGTGCATGAATACTTTTCAGATAACTGTAAATAAATATGATAAAAGTTGAGTGCTCTTAATTTTGGGATTACTTCTGATTACATTTCTGAATATAATGAATATGCAAAAATAATAAATATTGCCAGATTCACTAACTGCACAATGTAGGTCTCAGCATATTTATAATTTACAGACAGTGAAAATGAAGATCATTTTACTTCTGAGATGGTGGTCAGCACAGTGCATCATATCAGCAGCATGAATAAACTGATAGCCAGATCCTCTCATGCATAGCTCCAACTCTGTATAACCAAGAACAATTTTGCCCCTGCCAGAGAAGATGAAAACGAGGAGTTTATTGCAAAATAATTTACAAGAAAAAACAAGATATCATCAATAGCTGGAAACTGGTACTGTATTTCAATGTTGCTAACTAACTAAATTTGTCTCCTAAAGTTAATAGATTTTTCATGAAACATCCATAGATTTTGTGTGTGTAAAAGGAGATGGCGGTAGCAGCTGTTTTATTCCCAGTTCCACTACATTTTCATGAACCAAAGTGCATGCAAAAGAAGAAGAATGCCAGTGCCAGTTCTAATGGGTACCGAGAATCAATTCCCACTGGCGCAAAATCCAGTTTGTGCTTTGTCTGAAATATCAGCATCAGCATAGCAATCGCAAAGAGAGCCAGTTGAGTATACTACTTTCTGGTATACTTGGCTCTTTCCATAGAGGTACTTCAGCCGCCCCTGAATGTTTAAAGCCTGGACACATAAAAAAAACGAAACATTTCAAATTAAAAGAATTGTATCTTTACTATAATTAGTATTATTATTATGTTATATCATTATTTTAAATTAAATGTGGGCGTGGGACAATTCAAGGCTTTGTGGGTAATTGAGAGGAGTTTATGAATTGAACCAGAAGAGTCAGTGGTACGTCATCTGCAAGTGTGAGTGTGTATGTGTTTTTCTCTTTGCTCTATTACAGTAGGTACGGAAGACAAAGGTCCATTCCAGAAAAGAAGAGTTCTCTGGTGGAATGTCCTCTTGGTCATAGCTGATAAAGTTCTGAGTGATGTCGCTGCTATTTGGATTGTCTGGAAAGAACCAAAATCCCATCAATAAAAGCAAAATTAATAAATATTCCTCAGGGTCTGGTCACCTCTTCTCATTGTGCAGCGTTTTCTGCCACACTCTTTCCTTCCCACAGACTTCCAACTAAGGTGCCTTGATACAGCACTCTGGGAACAGCCTATTCGTTCAGAAATGTCTTTCTGTGTCTTACCCTCTTGCTTGAAGGTGTCAATGATGGAAACTACAGTTGACACCCCCCACACTTAACCCTTCTACACACAAGGAAAAACTCCAAAAAAAAGGAAGAAACCTTGGGAAGGAGTGATACAGAGAGGGACCCCCTTCCAGGGTGAGCCTGCAAATGGTGTCAGTGCAGGGCTGGTGATGATTTGTACAATATAACAATAAGTCCTACAGTTGTAGGGTTGGAGAAGTCCAGAATGTAGTCTAGTGTCAGAGTCTAGATTACGTGTCCATAATGATGTTACTGGTCCACTTGAAGATCCCTGTAGTTGTAATGGTGGTGGTGGCTGTGGTGACCCTCTGGTTCGTTCCATGCTATGTCCTCGTTTAGCAGTTGTCAGGAACCACGATTTATCTTCTGTCTCTACACTGGAGTCTGCCAGTAGTCTGGGTGCTTGATTCCTTGTCTCGGAGAAAACAAACAAGCAGCGGCAGACGGTGGCATCGTACGACCGATACTGAAATGTTTACATTTACATTTACAGTATTTGGCAGACGCCCTTATCCAGAGCGACTTACAACGTGCTGTCAAGTTACCATCGATGAAGAGATCAATTCTGGTTCACTAGGACCCCAACTATGAATACAATCTTTTTATTCACTCTGTTACAGACCACACAATTAATACTTCTACACAGTCCTACAGCTGAGCTTATAAATAGACAGTAAACAAAATCTAGATCCTACCTTTCCAGAAGAGACTAATACAATGATGGACAAAAGGCACTCATGTGGTAATAGTGGTATATTGTGTGTGGTCTCTGTGGCGCAATCGGTTAGCGTGTTCGGCTGTTAACCGAAAGGTTGGTGTTTCAAGCCCACCCATGGACGAAAGGTGATCTTATAGGGTGGTAGAAGCCTAGTGGGTAACACACTTGCCTATGAACCAGAAGACCCGGGTTGGAATCCCACTTACTGCCATTGTGTCCCTGAGCAAGACACTTAACCCTAAATTGCTCCAGGGAGACTGTCCCTGTAACTACTGATTGTAAGTCGCTCTGGATAAGGCCGTCTGAAAAATGTAAATGTAAATGTAAATTGGTGCTAGAGTGGCCCGGTACCCTAATTAGGAGAGCCTAACTAGGGTGAATTTAACTTTGTCTGTGTCTAACAGGGGGACTCTGTGATAAACTGGACTTTATAATTGACACTGTGTCAAAGTGAAGTGAAATGAGTGTCTAGGACTAACAAAAAGCCAGAGAAAACAGATTGGTTTTGAGATTGGATTTAAACTAGAGGTGGGCATAGATTAATTTTCTTAATCTAGATTAATCTCACTGTAATCTTGGAATTAATCTAGATTAATTTATATTTTAGATTAATCTAGATTAAAATGGCTCATTTGAATTCTGCCGAAGGCATTCAGAATATGTGTGCTACCCAAATAATGACTAAAAGTAAGTCTTTGAGAACAGGTTTCTCAAACTAGGTGGCACATTAGACCAGGGGCTCACCTCCTGTTTCCAAAATGCATCACAAACTGCTTGAGAAAGCTGTTCTACTATGATAATTGGTGATGAAAATAAATTATGTTCAATAAGATGTACTTGTGTTTACCAACTGTTTATTCAGTTAAATAGCTGCATCCATGTTACCACGTCACATTTGATGTGCTAATTTCACAGTTCGAAGACTCGTTCTCGCCCCCTACAGTGCAATTCGGCTAGGTATACATCCGCGCTAAAATATCAAGGTGAAAGACATCATAGTGTAGCAGTTCTTCTTCTGCGTTGTGTAACTTTTTGATTTCGTTTCTTGAACCACAAATGATGAGCTGACACCCAAGAGATTTTCTGTGCAAAGTGTATTCTGCACAAAAAGCAAGGTCGCGTCATAACATCACGTCTTTCTGCACCTCTCTCTCTCACAACTCACGCCATGTGTCCAAGAGAACTGAACATTAACATAAAGCATTCACAATTTACAATACTGCATTCCTGTACAAAAAGCAAGGTCGCGTCAGAACATCGCGTCTTTCAGCACCTCTCTCTACAATATACAGTATTAAAAGAACATAAAAAATATTCTTATGTACATAAATTAAAATGAAAGAAATTACTTTTTGCACACAAACCCCACGCACCTCTCACAACTCACGCCATGTGTCCAAGAGAACTAAACCAGGTCTCAAAAACAAAATAAAAGTCTTTAGAAAATAAGAAAATAAAAGAAAGAAGAAATATACTTAGAAATCTAGTGTAACCATTTAAGTCTGACACAATAGCTTGCGTAGTATAGACCAAGCTCCCAACCCAACTCTGTGAATAGATTAACGGCGATATTTTTTTTATCGCCCGATAAGAGTCTCACGTTAACGCCGATAACGGCCCACCACTAATTTAAACACTGAGACTGTGTCTGAGTCCCGGACACTGACAGGCAAGTCAGGTCGGCAGTCTTACCCATGAATGCGGTTTTGAGTAATGAACCAGACTGGGAGTTTTTAAAAGCCTCAGGAATCTTTTGCAGGTGTTTAGAGTTAATTAGTTGATTCAGATGATTAGGTTAATAGCTTGTTTAGAGAACCTTTTCATGACATGCAAATTTTTTGAGATAGGAACTTTGGGTTTTCATGAGCTGTATGCCAAAATCATCAATATTAAAACAATAAGAGGCTTGAACTACCTTCAGTTGTTTGTAATGAATCTAAAATATGTGAAAGTCTAATGTTTATCAGTACATTACAGGAAAAAATGAACTTTATCACAATATGCAATTTTTTTAGAAGGACCTGTACATTACCTTTATGTAATTTGTTGTGTCTGGATTGTTTCAGGTTCAGGTGTATGTACATATTTGGCCTTAACTGGACATATAGGGTCAGTTTCCTGTCCTAGTCCTGACTAACAGGACTTCAATGCAATTATCCATACAAAAATGCTTTTAGTCTAGTGCTAGGTTTAATCCATGAATGGGAAACTGACCCATGAATGTGTGTGTGTTTGTGTGTACTCCACAATTGCACAAAAACACAGAAATTGCGTGACTGCAGACACGCAATTTCTGTGGCAACTTCCTTTCCTTTGGCAAAATGGGTCAAAAGAAGGACTTGACAGGCTCAGAAAAGTCAAAAATAGTGAGATATCTTGCAGAGGGATGCAGCACTCTTAAAATTGCAAAGCTTCTGAAGCGTGATCATCGAACAATCAAGCGTTTCATTCAAAATAGTCAACAGGGTCGCAAGAAGCGTGTGGAAAAACCAAGGCGCAAAATAACTGCCCATGAACTGAGAAAAGTCAAGCGTGCAGCTGCCAAGATGTCACTTGCCACCAGTTTGGCCATATTTCAGAGCTGCAACATCACTGGAGTGCCAGTGCCAGTGGCCAGTCAAGACTGGGCCAAGAAATATCTCAAGACTGATTTTTCTAAGGTTTCATGGACTGATGAAATGAGAGTGAGTCTTGATGGGCCAGATGGATGGGCCCGTGCTGGATTGGAAAAGGGCAGAGAGCTTCCAGTCCGACTCAGATGCCAGCAAGGTGGAGGTGGAGTACTGGTTTGGGCTGGTATAATCGAAGATGAGCTTGTGGGGCCTTTCGGGTGAGGATGGAGTCAAGCTCAACTCCCAGTCCTACTGCCAGTTTCTGGAAGACACCTTCTTCAAGCAGTGGTACAAGAAGTCTGCATCCTTCAAGAAAAACATGATTTTCATGCAGGACAATGCTCCATCACACGCGTCCAAGTACTCCACAGCGTGGCTGGCAAGAAAGGGTATAAAAGAAGAAAAACTAATGACATGGCCTCCTTGTTCACCTGATCTGAACCCCATTGAGGACCTGTGGTCCATCATCAAATGTGAGATTTACAAGGAGGTAAAACAGTACACCTCTCTGAACAGTGTCTGGGAGGCTGTGGTTGCTGCTGCATGCAATGTTGATGGTGAAAAGATCAAAACACTGACAGAATCCATGGATGGCAGGCTTTTGAGTGTCCTTGCAAAGAAAGGTCGCTGGTTTGTTTTTGTTTTGTTTTTGAATGTCAGAAATGTATATTTGTGAATGTGGAGATGTTATATTGGTTTCACTGGTAAAAATAAATATTGAAATGGGTATATATTTGTTTTTTGTTAAGTTGCCTAATATTATGCACAGTAATAGTCACCTGCACACACAGATATCCCCCTAAAATAGCTAAAAATAAAAACAATCTAAAAACTACTTCCAAAAACATTCAGCTTTGATATTAATGAGTTTTTTGGGTTCATTGAGAACATGGTTGTTGTTCAATAATAAAATGATTCCTCAAAAATACAACTTGCCTAATAATTCAGCACTCCCTGTACACAGGTTTATGCAAAAGTTCTTGTTTTAGCCTACAGTGGATATAAAAAAAAGTGTTAAAACACCATGTTTTTTAAATATAAAACAATGCCACAATAAATAATTAACCATTTTCCCACCATCAATGAGACTGATAACCTGGTCAATTCATTGAAAATAAATTAGTCTGTTAGTTGAAAAAAAAAAGGTACAACAAGCTTTTTGATTTAATTACAGCATTTAGTCGTCTTGGGTAGGAGTCAATCAGCAGGGCAAGTCATGACTGGCCAATATTTGCCCACTCTCCACTGCAAAAGCATTTCAAATTTGTCAGATTACGAGGGCATCTGTTGTGGAAGGTCCTACTCAGTCAAAGTCAAGTCAAAGTCAAAGTCAGCTTTATTGTCAATTCTGACACATGTACAGAACATGCAGAGAATTGAAATTGCGTTACTCTCAGACCCATGGTACTTACAAATAAAAGTAAAGTGAAGTGATTGTCACATGTGATACACAGCAGCACAGCACACAGTGCACACAGTGAAATTTGTCCTCTGCATTTATCCCATCACCCTGAGTGAGCAGTCGGCAGCCATGACAGGCGCCCAGGGAGCTATGCAGAGGGCTTTTTTTGTGAGACGCGTGCTGTAGATGTCTTGGAGGGAGGGGAAAGGGACACCGATGATTCTCTCAGCTGCTCTGACTATGCGTTGGAGAGTTTTTTGGCAGGACGCATTGCAGGCTCCAAACCACACAGTGATGCAGCTAGACAGGATGCTCTTGATGGTTCATCGGTAGAATGTGTACATGATGGGGGCTGGTGCTCTTGCTCTTCTTAGTTTGCGGGGGAGTATAGACGCTGCTGTGCTTTCTTGGCCAGTGCAGTGGTGTTGTTTGTCCAGGAGAGATCCTCAGTGACGTGCACACCCAGGAACTTGGTGCTGTTCACTCTCTACACAGATGCACCGTTGATGGTCAGAGGAGCATGCTGAGTATTTCCTCTCCTGAAGTCAACAACAATCTCTTTCGTCTTCTCCACATTCAGAGAGAGATTGTTGTCTCCACACCACGTGGCCAGGCGGCTCACCTCGCTTCTGTAGTTAGACATTTACATTTACATTTACGGCATTTATGAGACGCCCTTATCCAGAGCGACTTACAAACAGTAGTTACAGGGACAGTCCCCCTGGAGCAACTTAGGGTAAAGTGTCTTGCTCAGGGACACAATGGTAGTAAGTGGGATTCGAACCCGGGTCTTCTGGTTCATAGGCGAGTGTGTTACCCACTAGGTTACTACTCACCCGTACAGTCGTGTCATCCGCAAACTTGATGAAGAGGTTGGAGCAGTGTGACGGAGTGCAGTCGTGGGTCAGCAGAGTGAAGAGAAGGGGGCTCAGCACACATCCCTGAGGGGCCCCCATGTTTAGAACGATGGTGCTGGATGTGTTACTGCCAATCTGTACTGCTTGTGGACTTCCTGTGAGGAAGTCCAACAGCCAGTTACACAAGGAGGTGTTGAGCCCCAGCTGGATCAGTTTTTGTGTGAGCTGTTGTGGAATTATAGTGTTAAATGCTGAACTGAACAGCATTCGGACATATGAGTCCAGATGTGTGAGTGCTGAGTGGAGTGCAGTGGAGATGGCAAGTTAAAATCTCAGGTTGAATTTAGGTCTGGGCTCTGGCTGGGCCATTTCAAAACTTTCATTTTCTATTAAAGCCATTCGTTTTCTTTAGAAAGGTTAAGCAACTGGTATTTAAACTCCCAACACCCCAGTTCCTGCTGAAGCAACCCCAATGCAAGATATTTGTGCTTCACCATGAGTATGGCGTTCTTTTGGTGATGCACCAAACATACCTTTTGGAATTATGGAAATTGGATCATAACCCATTTTCTGGAAGACTTTGTGTATTTCTTTTGTCAGATAAACCCCTACGTCAGCCTGGTCTCTGAAGTTCATAAATCACCAAACTAATAGAAACTTAAACAATATAAAATGTGCATTCAAAAGAACTGTAAATGAGAGAAACAAAATCACCCCCATTTAATGTATACATAGTCCTGCTTAGTGGAGTGAAAAATGGCTGAATTTGGTTACCATACAGTCAAAGATGAAGAGTCAGGTTTTGTACATTTTTCTTAATTAATTCAAGTATTTTAACTAGTTTATTAAAGCAATGTTTGAATGAGGCAAGTTCTCATCAACAGTGCTTTATGGGAACACAATTTTCATTCCATCTGTTTCCTTTTGGTCCTTTCCCTTTTGTAGGGCCTGTATCAAATGTGGGGCAGTGGTGGCCTAGCGGTTAAGGAAGCGGCCCCGTAATCAGATGGTTGCCGGTTCGAATCTCAATCTGCCAAGGTGCCACTGAGGTGCCACTGAGCAAAGCACCGTCCCCACATACTGCTCCCCATGTGCCTCTCAAGGCTGCCCACTGCTCACTCCGGGTGATGGGTTAAATGCAGAGGACAAATTTAAAAAAGCGGTACATGCTGTGATATCAAAGTTTATGATTTCACATAGGGATATGTAAATGTGGAACTTGACTGCTATACATTTTACTTTACAATCAGGTCTATTGCATGAGTGAAAGTGATTGTTTTTTTGCTAGCAATTCGCACAATGAAAAGAGTCGCATTTAACCAATCACAATTTTATGAGCACTGGGCAGCCATGAAAGGCGCCCGGGGACCAGTGTGTGGGGACGCAACCTTTTGGTTGTGAGTCCCCTTCCTTACCCACTAGACCACCGTAATAATGTATCATGTTTAATATATAATAAAATGGGGTAACATTAGATATACATGGCATCTCGGTCCTACAGTTGCACAATCATTGGGATATGGCTGAGTTTCATAACATATTACATTGACCGTTGCCTGTACTAGAACTCTTAAAGTCAACCAATGACTCGGACTCACCGCTGAAGAGATTTTTAACCCTGAGGTAGCCAACGCTCAGTCGCAGGACTGATAGCTTGTCCAGCCAAGAGCACACATCGTCTGGGAAGGGCAGAAGACCAGTCAACCTGTCCAGCTCCACATTCAACCGGTCCTGATGCGTCTTCGATGGGTTGGATTTTGCACAATCAGGAGTAGCTTTACTAATAAGAGTGAAAATGATAGAATGAACATATTTATATGGGCACTACTAGGGCTGCACGATATTGGGAAAATATGCGACATGCGATATTATTGTTGAATATTGCGATAACAATATTAATTAATGCTGCATCCGAAATCATATACTACTTGAGTAGGTACTACATTTGAATGCATGCCTTGCGGGTGAGATAAGCGCCAACAGGACGGGCGTGCCCGGGGACTGCAAATAGTTAACCATGTTACGGGTAAATGTGTTCTGTTGTGTGTTATGGGGATTTAATGTAGCGTGTGCAAGGGGAGAAACTTTACAATGGGATGTCGTTGTGTAGGTCTGGACGAGATGAAGAGACGCCTACTGTTATTATGAAGCCAGAGAAGGTATTGGCTGTTGTTTATTATTGTTATTATTTTGTACACTTTCTTTTCATTGTTCTCAACTAAAGAGTATAATAATTCACTCATTTTATTAATTTTTTTTATTGTGATTCTTATTTTGTGCGAAATCTCCCGCTCCACAATAATCGAAGTTTTTGAGAAAATTCTCACTCTTACATTTTCTGCGCGGGTTTCTTCCGCTTCTTCGCCGCGTAGATTACATCGGGAAAAAACATGATTCTCCAACGGAGCTCACAGACATCTCGCTGCCACTCACACGTCCCAATGTGGGAAAAGTGAGATTCCCGAAAGAAATCTGGCGCAATCCCGACACACTCGGCGTCTCTTCTCGCCAAGGAGTCCGGGGCGGACCAGGAACCGTCGGAGGCAGGAGACCGGGAATCCATTATATTCTACCCTGGTTTATATATAAATACAAGAATTAAACGCGATACAAAGGAAGTTGGATTGATTAATTAGATAAATTAAGCACTAATATTTCATTACAGAGATTACTTGCGTTGCAACATGTGACCCACCGCTTCAGTTTTTTATTTGCGTTGATGCAGCGCCATCTAGCGGTGGATATGGGAACCGCCCCAAAAGTGGGGGCCTGAACTGGAAAC
>NW_021629861.1:0-67743 GCF_900700375.1 Denticeps clupeoides
AAATATTATTGCTCTATGTATAAGTGTGTGTGTGTATATATCTCTCACAATGTAAACACAGGATGTTAAAAATAATTTTTTTAAATACATGTTTGATTAACACATTGATGGTTTTGGACCAAACCAACGCTGGAGGACATGGCTAACGGTGTCCGTATTTGGCGGCCCAGTCTGTCCGGCCGTGTACAGGCTGTGTTGGTGGGTGTGGCCTCATCGCAGAGGTACTCTTGGTGGGTGACGAGGTGAAGGACGACGTCCCTATTTGGCCTCTATTCGACCTCCACGTTGCATAATCTGCATTGAGAAATTTTTTATTTTTTTTTTAAAATATAATTTACATATAAAATGTGCAATTTTAGAAGCAGAGACACATTTCTGCAGCAGCAACGAATTCTTACTTGATGCCGAGTTCACTACAGGTGCCAGCTGCACTCTCTGGTTCATGGGGACAGGCTCGTTTCTGTAAAACGAGGGCACGTATCCACTTGGAAGAGTGTTCATTCCTGTCAACATAGTAAAAATAAAAAATGTAATCTACTATTAATCTACATTCCAACAGAATGTAGAGTAAATGAGCTATGGGGCAGTGGTGGCCAAGCGGTTAAGGAAGCGGCCCCGTAATCAGAAGGTTGCCGCCAAGGTGCCACTGAGCAAAGCACCGTCCCCACACACTGCTCCCCGGGCGCCTGTCATGGCCGCCCACTGCTCACTCAGGGTGATGGGGTAAATGCAGGGGACAAATTTCACTGTGTGCTGTGCATCACATGTGACAATCACTACACGTAGAGTAAATGTTAATGGCCGCTTATCGGCCTCCTCACCATGTGTGCTTCTGGTGGGGAGGGTCCCTCCGACAGGAATCCCGCTGCCGCCCCAAAGAGAGTTCCCACCGAAGTCGCCTGGGGAATTCGTTGCCATGTTCTTTTTTGAACTTAACCCTTTACAGACAGAGCAAGAAAGGTCAACATCAGGCTTAGAACCTCGGCGGCAGCCGTTTATTTGCCAGGCACCTGGTAAATATCGAGATTGCTTCAAATAATGCTGCTTTGCTGACGCGGTCCTGGACGGCTCCAGACAGGGCAGCGCGCTATTTAAATTGGAAGGGGCGTCACTCCTGCCGAAGGCCGGACTGAAGTTTGGCACGTGTCCAAGCCTGAGAGGGACGAAAGGTCATTAAAATGGAGACAGCAAAGGACCAGGATCGCTCGAGGACGCCCCATTTACCGGCTCAGAGCGCCATCTCCGTGTCTTCTCACTTCACTGTTGTGACTGGACTTGCCGACGACGGCAAGTGTGGTCTCAACGTCCTCAAAATCGTCCCACTCGTCCCCCTTTAAGACCCCTGTGGCGTGGCTCCATCGCCTGCGGCCAGCTTTAGGCTTTGGTTGATAACCTGAGAAGTTGGCGTTCTCGGACTCCTGAAGGAAAAGATTCGTACGAGATGTTTTTAATAAGCACCTCAGGGGTCGGCCTCGGTCTCCCAGAATGCACCTCACCTGGCTCTGGGCGGCTTTATCGCGGATGAGAGGGAATCGGCTCTGCGCGGCTCTCTCGCCCTCCTCCGGCTTCAGGTGGCGGAGAGTCGGCTCCGGGGCCGGTTCCGGGTGTCGTTTGTACACGGGGGCCGTGGTGGGCTGGATGGGGTGCAGGGGCCGGACGGGGGTCTGGTGCTGTGGGGGGCGGCGCCGGCGCGAACTGCGGGGCCTGCGGCCGCAGCGGCGGCGCCTGAGGGGCCTGGGGACGGCCCTGGTCCAGGATTTGTTTCGTGGTGCCGAGCGCTTGGCCCACATAGAAGTAGGAGAACCGGAGGGCCTGACCAGAACAACGGCACAGTTCAAACGACCAAAAAAAAAAAAAAAACGACCGCGCGATACTGGGGAGGACGTTCACCTGACCGGCCGCCGGCCTCTTCTTGGGGTCCCACTGCAGCAGATCCCGCATGAGCTGTATGGCCTCCGCACTGGCGTTGGGGATCAGACACCTCAGGCTGGTAGGCACACACTGGGGCCAGCGGAAATTCATGGCGGCGGCGAGATGATGGCCTTCGGGCCAGTCATTCTGAAGCGGGCGAAGGAGACATGACGGTTACTTGTCAGAATTCATCTTCTGGAAACACGCCGAGTTACGACGAGCCTTGTTCTACCTTCGTAGGCGTTCCGAGGACCTGGCAGACTTTAAAGATGGTGTCCACCTCACTGGAACCCGGGAAAAGCGGCCTGAGGGTGTAGAGCTCGGCCATAATGCAGCCCACAGCCCACTGGTCGATGGGGGAGTTGTAGCTGGTGGACCTGAGCAGGACCTCCGGAGCTCGGTACCTGGAACCCGGCAATGGCAGAGACGGACTCATGGTGTAGCGTGGTTGCGGTGAGCCGAATGGGGACATTGCGGTTAATTCTACTGCAATATGTCATTTAATTTGTTTCATTCATTAATTTATTAATCATATTTATTTATTTAGTTTTATTGTACTTTTGTAAGTGGAAATATTGGATTGCAGGGTTTTTTTGGCAGATATTTGGAGAACGGAGCGGCATATTTCTCCGAAGCGTTCCCGAATTGTTGTGAACCACATGTTGTTCTGGGAACGCGGCTCACCATCTGGTGGAGACGTAGTCAGTGTACGGAGGCTGGGACCGTATCTCCCGAGCGAGCCCGAAGTCGGCGATCTTCACCAACTCCGGTCCCATACACAAGAGGTTCTCAGGCTTCAGATCGCGGTGAAAGAACCCTGAACGGCGTGAAAACGGGCAAACAAAGATGTTGATAGAAGTCCGCCAACAACATGTAAAAAATGAAGGAATATACGCATTTACCATGCTTGTGAATGAACGTAAGCCCTTGTAGTATCTGGAACATAATATTCCTCACAGCAGACTCGGGAAACAGGCGAGTTCTGAAACCAGTTTCGCATCCGCATTAAACCCGAGCGGCGCAGTCGAGCGAAATCCGCGCAGATAACGTACAAGCGGCGTACCTTTCTTTCATGAGCTGATACAAATTCTCCTTCATGTACTCAAACACAAAGTACAAATGGTCGTTTTCTCTGATGACTTCCTTCAGCTTGATGACGTTGGCATGGTTGAGCTTCTTCAGGGACTGAAAAGAGGACAACGAATTTTCACGAGAGCGTAGCGCGGTAAAAAATAATAATAATGATGAAAGCACACAGCCATGCAGAGCCCCCGTTATTACCGCTTTATTAACATGAAGACACAAGGTGCAGATAGGGAGGAACCCCCGGATTACAAGAACAAGGATCTGGGATTCTCTGGATAAATTCCGACGTTCCCTCGCTCATGCACTCATTTGGGGGGGCTGACTGGGGGCGTCCTATACGGGACATGAAAGGACACGTACAGCCGTCCCAACAGAACTATCTGTACTAACACATTCGCCAGGTCCCCCTGCACCGTATTCCTGCATTTTCTGGTGAATATGAAAAATGACGTACTTTAACCTCTCGCAGATTCATGCATTCCTCCCAGGAATAAAACTTCTTCTTCATTCTGCAAACAAACGCGTGTTGAGGTGGCATCAGATTCGCGGGGAATTATTATATACAATATGACCATGCATATATTAATTTATCACAGTACCCGACACAAGGAAGCAACGAGTCAAAATAATAAAGCTCCACATAATAAAAACCGTAAAATCTAATCAATCCTGATGCAGGATTTGAGTCCACAATTGCTATAATTATAATATAAAACCACGGATTATGTAATGAGCACTTTATTCAACACAACGCATTGAGGGATGTGTACTGGCAAGGATCTCGCGATACGATTATATCACAATATATAGTGAAGTGATTGTCATTGTGAGACGATGCAGCACAGCACACGGTGACAAGGTGAAACGTGTCCTCTGTATTTAACCATCACCCTAGGTGACAATGCGCCTGGGGAGCGGTGTGTGGGGACGGGACCTTCATCAAGGGCACCTTGGCGGATCAGGATTCGAACCGGCAACCCTCTGATTAAGGGGCAATAAACATGATTAAGTCCTTAACCCACAAGGCCACCATACTGTCAATACTGCGACATTTTCTGTGAATACGAGATGCTGTGTACGATCCGTCACGCTTTGCGTTTCCAGCGCCACCTACAGGAGTGGAGGGTGCGGTCGCACTTCTTCCACCCTGCGGACCAAATTTACATACGAAAATATCGATATTCGGGGCCTCTGTATCGATGCAAAATATCGCGCACCACGGTGTCCCTGAGCAAAGCGCCCACAGGCCACGTAATCAGAAGGTTGCGGGTTCGAATCCCCGTCCCCGCCATGGCGGGTGGTGGTTAAATACAGAGGACAAATCACTTCACTTTTTCCCCACTTGACGTCCGATAAACGGCGCGACCGCCACTCACTTCTTCACGGCCACCAGCTCGCCCGACTCCAGGCTGCGGCTGAGGCTGACCGAGCCGTAGGTGCCGTCGCCCAGCTGCCGGAGCGCGGCGTACCGGTTCATGGCGGGCCCCGGGCCGCTGGCGAGTGCAGCCGGACCTTCCGGTGACAACAGCAGTGGACGGCGGTCGCGTCTGGTGCGACGGTCATGGTGTCGCGGGCTCGCCGCCTGCAGGCGACGACGACGACGTTGTTAACACTCGGACCGGAAAGCGACGCTCAATAAACGTCTGCAGGCGAGAAGAAAGGACGGTACCTGGTGCGCGTCGGTCCCATGCAAGTCGGCGTGGTTTTACAGCATCCTGAACGCAGCGGACGCGCCGCCGAGGCGCGACTCTTCTCTCTCCCCCACCGACTGCAGTGATTTCGGCCGGCGGCACGACAGCGCGACCGCCCCCTACCGCACCGGGGCAGAATTACATCCGCCTCTTTTATTTCACGCTGGATGTCTTCCTTTACTTTACTTTACTTTACTTTACTTTACTTTACTTGGCTTTATTTTGTGAGGGCGTGCGCGTGTTAGACTCGTCTGAAGTACTTTTTAAGCAAGTGAAGGTGCCACTTAGCAAAGCACCGTCCCCACACACTGCTCCCCGGGCGCCTGTCATGGTGCCCACTGCTCGTTTTGTTGTGCAGTGTTTCACAATGACAATCACTTCACTTTCACTTCGCTAGGTGTTCTAATGTGCCTTGTTTAAATGAGCTGATTGATTGATTATGTCAGCGAGATGCTTTTAGATAAATCAAACCTTATGCCCTGTCGCTACCCGATTGGAGATGGAGGAGAATCAGAAAGACATCCTTCATTAATTCTACAGATTACAAGAGGATCTGGATGATGATGAACTGATTATACATTTTTCTTCGGTACTGTTGAGATTATGCATTATTGTTTTAGAGGATGTAAGTAGCAAAATGGGCCTATTGACTATTTGTCTTGTCGAGCAATAGAGTCGTAGAAAAAAATTCCCAGTCTGACTATTTCTATTCTTAAAAAAAATCTATGTGACATAGTTAGTTTTATATTCCAAATGCCACTGCAGATTTGTTTTGTTAAAAATAAATAAAGATAAATTCAGTGAAAAATTCAGAGTGTCTGTGGTGAACAACTTTAAAGGAATAAACCCATTGACGAGCAGGATGAAATAATTCTTTTATTAGACTTCTGACTGTTGAATCTGTAAGTACATAATTTTGAATATTGAACATTGACAACATATGTGAATTGTTAATATATTTATATAAACTGTTAATGAGTTTTCAAATTGCAGTAAGACTTTGTAAATTGTAAAAACAAGAAGCTTTGAATTTTTGATGTTTCTCTGTTGTTATGTGTATATTTTGTTAATTGAGCAAATCGTTAATATTTGCAAGTACTAAACGCCGGGCGGCTGCTCTGACGTCACCAGCCCCTCCGCCAGGTCACGTGGCCGATGACGTCGGCGGTCGGCGCGTCAGGGCACGGCGCGCAGCTCCGGTTTCAGCCTCCGAAATGGCTGCTGTGTGGCGAGCTCGCAAATTTGTCCGCAGCGTTGTCCGTTTCTCCGACCGTGAACTGTAGAAGCTCACCGAAGAAGCGCGTTTCCGCGCGTCAGCGCCGGACCCGACAGATAAAGCCGCCATGGTTGTACCGTGTTGTTTTCCCGACTCGTATGATTTAGCTGTTGTTGCTAGCCTAGCCTAGCCTAGCCTGGTCAGCTAACAGCTAGCATGTACACGCCTCCTCGCTGATTATTAACATCGCTGCGGGGAATTGACACGTCTCCTGCTCCAGGACGGGCGTACAGTGAATAAAAGGGACGAGTCGCTAGATGTGGAATTCAGGAAAAAATAAAGTTGTGCACTGCCCCACTTCGTCTTCACGTTCGTAACAGTAATCCGTAATTTTTCTACGTTTTTTTGCAACGCGCCGTGAAATTACTTGTAGCCCCGAGAGTGAGATATTTTGAAGTATTGGAAGTTTATTGACTGACGCGTCATGCATTTTAATTTAACAAATCAAACGATTGAGTTTTTCTGGTTGCCGTGATTGTAACAGGCCGAAAGTAATATGAACTCCGGGGGTGTGGCAGAGGAAGGAGAGGACGAGAACCCCGACGACTCCCACCTCCAAGTCAGTTCTCGGCCCCGACACCAGTCCTCTCCCCGCTCGTAACGGCACCTGGCTGCAACGTGTCTCCGTCTTTTTCCTGCGTCCAGTTGGAGCTGAGCGCCTTCCGGGCGCAGTGGATGTCCGAGCTGCTGCCCGGCCCCCGGTACGGCGAGGCGAAGCGGAGGCTGCTGGGCGCCGCCGATCAGAAGAGGAGGCAGGAGCTGGCCCGGGAGGAAGAAGTACGACGAGACAGTAAATGCGCGCCGGTCCTCGGTGTGCCGGTGTGGTTTGCACAGCTGACCGTCCGCTTCCTTCGCAGGCCAGGGAGTTGTTCCTAAAGGCTGTCGAGGAAGAGCAGAGTGGCGCGGTGTACGAAGGTACGTCAATGCCTGGTGCACCACATGGCGACCTTCCGCCGTCGGGAGAGTTTGAACGGGACGCTTCTCGCACGCAGCCATCAAGTACTACCGGCGCGCCATGCAGCTGGTGCCCGACATCGAGTTTAAGATCAACTACAACCGCTCGCCGGATCCAGACCGAGTCGGTGGGACCTAGTGAGTACTAGTGATGCTACTAACAAGACGGACTCCGCCTTTTAAAGGTCCCCTGACACGAAGCTTTCACTTTGGGAGATTATTTAACATTAATACGAGTTCCCCTGGCCTGTCCTGTGGTGGCTAGAAATGGCGATAGGTGTAAAAAGGCAGCGGTTGACTAACGGTGAAGGAAGCGGCCCCGTAATCAGAAGGTTGCCGGTTCGAATCCCGAGGTGCCACTGAGCAAAGCACCGTCCCCACACACTGCTCCCCGGGCGTTGGTCATGGTGCCCGCTGCTCACCAAGGGTGATGGTTAAAAGCAGGGGACACATTTCACTGTGTGCACCGTGCACACTTAAAGAGTGCTTTGCTCATTCTGTGTCGCCGTTCATCATAAGGGGAAGGTTACTTCCTGTTTATCACACTTGGTTACAGGAGGTAACCATTGTAAAAACAATGAAGACCATGTGGTGTGGGAGAGAGTAGAGTGTGTAGAAAAAAATCTTTCTCCCTCCACACAAAGCACTGTATTCAACCACTCCAACTTGATGTTACCTGGCAGAAAGAGGCATGGCACAGTAGAGGTTAAAAATGAACAGTTTCTAATTTATTAACACCGGTAAATAATTATTGTAGTTACATGTGAATTGAATGTAAAAAGGTACCAAGGTTACAGAGACAATAAAAAGAGAAGAAAGAGTAAAGAGGGAAAAGAAAGAGAGGGGGAGAGAAAGGCTCAGAAGCCTTCCGGCTTCCGATGGAAAAACCCCTGAGCAAGAAAGCTCAGAGGTGCTTTTTCCACATGTGAGCAGACTTTTATACCCCTGGCCTACAGGAAGTTGTCACTGACCAATCAGAACCTGTTGTTTCTGATGTCACGCCCCCCGGTGCCTCCCATTTGGGGAAGACAAAGAGGGTGGGCGGTCCTGACGGCTGATACTTCACACGTAACCATCAGACAAAAGACATGTAAAACAGAGGTGTCGAATCTTCACGCACAACCATCGACACAGGAATGTCACACTTCCCCCTGCAGACATCTGTTATGCAAGGCAAAAGCAGGCTCCCGTGATGTCCATTCTTACACCATGCTTGGTGACTGGATGTAAAAATGAGCACAAATGTATTTCCTTTTAGTTCCGTGGACACGACGTCCTGTCTGCGCCAAACATTGAAAGTGAAGAGGTTGACAATGTGGAAACACTGCAGCACAGCACACAGTGTAACGTGTCCTCTGTATTTAACCATCACCCTTGGTGAGCAGTGGGCAGCCATGACAGGCACCCAGGGAGCAGTGTGTGGGGGCGGAACCTTCATGAAAAGGACCTCAATGGCACCTCGGCGGTTCAGGACCTTCCGATTACGGGTCCGCTTCCTCAACCGCTAGGCCACCACTGCCCCTCCATTGTGGTGGGTGGATGGTGTTGATGACGCTCAACTATAGGCCGCCCTCTTCCTCGTCCCGCCTCTCTCCTCCTCATTAGCATTTAAAGCTACAGACACCGAAATGGCACGTCCTGGAAAATCTCATTGTGGGACTGGATCAAAGTGGCTGTAATTCTGCACCTAGGCAGAATTTCAAAAAGAGACTTCAGATACAGAATTAGGGGACCAACAAGACCGAAATAAAAGCAAAAAAAAAAAAACAGGGGACCTTTAAATTATTTAAAAAAAGAATAAATAATAAAGCGTAAGTCCAAACTCGCAACTGAAAACTTGGGCCAGTCTTTGTAGCCCTGGACTAAATCATAAATCCGACAGACAACAAACACATTTACACAAACATTTCCCACCGTTCCTAACGATCATATTGCACGTTCCTCAAATAAGCATCCCCCTCCAACTCAGCGCCACTTTCCCAGCAAGGGCGCTCCGCCCTTCTCCAGCCCCGCACCCGTTAAGTCCTTGCCTGTTCCTAGCCTAGTTTTCCTAGGAAAACTGCACACTGGGTAGGGCAAGTTACCGTTCTCTGGCTGCTTGGAGTGTTTATGCTGGCAGGAAGTAGGAAACACGCCCGCCTTTATCCAGAGCGACTTACAATCAGTAGTTACGGGGACAGGCCCCCCCTGGAGACACTCAGGGTTAAGTGTCCTGCTCAGGGACACGGTGGTAGTAAGTGGGATTTGAACCTGGGTCTTCTGGTTCATAGGCGAGTGTGTTATCCGCTAGGCTACTTCCACCCATCTGCTTCTGTGCTGTTTCAGTTTGGCGGAGAATGAGGGCGACTGCGAAATCGACGACCTCCTCGCCTACTTCCAGCACCAACTCACTCTGCAGAGTTCCACGCTGAAGATATGCGAGCATGAGGTGGAGACCACACAGGTGCACATCTCTGGTAAGGCCGAACCCTCCCAAGACGGCTCCCAATATCCCTCGTGGGTTTGGGTTTATTATTAAAAAAAAAAATTTCGTGCCCCTGGGGTCCCTCAGCGCTGCCCACAGAAGTGCTGATGTACATCTTCCGTTGGGTGGTGTCCTGCGACTTGGACCTGCGCGCGCTAGAGCAGCTTTCTCTGGTCTGCAGGGGCTTCTACATCTGTGCCAGGTGCCTTGACTTTTTGTACCGTGAACTGGAGGTGCTGCAACGCGCACCGGTTCAGATTCGGCATTTTATTTTTCATCACGCGGTGCGTCTACGTCTGCTTTTTCCTTTCTGGTGCAGGGATCCCGAGATTTGGCGCTTGGCCTGTCTGAAGGTGTGGGGCCGGAACTGCACCAAACTGCCATTCAGCTCCTGGAGGGAAATGTTTTTAGAGAAACCTCGTGTGCGCTTTGATGGTAAATACGCCCCATCTCCTCCATCGAAGGGTGCTTTTACACGCTTGAATCCAACGTTCCTATTTAGAGAATATTTAGATGAACTTGTAACCTTCTTATTGTCTGACTTCTGTATAGAAACTACAAAAGAGTGAATATTTTACATTTACATTATTTACCAGACACCCTTATCCAGAGCGACTTACAATCAGTAGTTACAGGGACAGTCCCCCCCCTGGAGACACTCAGGGTTATGTGTCTTGCTCAGGGACACAATGGTAGTAAGTGAGGTTTGAACCTGGGTCTTCTGGTTCACAGGCGAGTGTGTTACCCGCTAGGCTACTACCACCCTATGAATAATAAGATTGTATTCATATTTGGGGGTCCTTGTGAACCAGAACTGATCACCTCATCCATGGTAACATGGAAGCGTGTTGTAAGTCGCTCTGGATAAGGGCGCCAGGGCATAAATTTACTTTACAATTGTCCGGCCAATTTCACGCAAACAGCACATCCACTTCCTGTATTTACGGTTGTTGTTTTCCGTGGCGATGCATCTGACCAATCGGCAGAGAGAAAGTTCTCGCTTGGTTTGAAGCGGCGCATTTTGATTCGTTACAAACTCACCGACTGACTCAGACCGTGTGAAAGTGATGTAGCGTACAGAAACTGTGAGCGTTCCTGGACGCTACGATTAATTGGTGTGGTTTTTTTTCCGCAGGCGTGTACATCAGCAAAACGTCCTACATCCGTCAGGGGGAGGAGTCGCTTGATGGATTCTACAGGGCGTGGCACCAGGTTGAGTACTATCGGTGGGTTGCTACCGCTTCACCACTTTGTCGTGGGTGAACTCCACCGGTGTGAAGTCACTTGTTGTTTTTTTTTTTTTTGTAGGTACCTGCGCTTTTTCCCCGATGGTCAGGTGATGATGCTGACCACGCCCGAGGACCCGCTTTCCACAGTTCCGCGCCTGCGCAGCAGGAGTACCAGGTCCTCCTTCACTCCTCGCTCGGCCAGGTTTGGGTTCCACTTTGCTCATCTGTGGGGTTTTTTATTTCTTCTTTTATCTTTGTGTTCAGGTTGGAGTCTGTTCTTTTTGGTCATTACCGCTTCTCCCAAGACACAGACAATCAAACCAAAGTTTATGTTGTTGTTGCCAAGAGAAAGGAGGAGGTGGGTGTAACCGTAACCGTAGGAGTAACTGCTCCAACCTCAGACCATGCTCCTGTAGAGGCAGTGTGAACCCGGGCTTTGTGGGGGTTTTTTGTGTGTGTGTGTGTGTGTGTGTGTGCGCGCGCACGAGACAGAAGGCGGAGTATCAGAAAAGCCGGTTCTGCAGGCGGAACCCAGTACCCGAAGCCGAGCACAGCTTCCACGTGGGACTGCAGTTGTCCTCCGGGGGGCGGCAGCGCTTCAACAAGCTCGTGTGGATCCACCACTCGTGTCACATCACCTACAGGTAGCGGCCTCTCACCCGCGACCTTCCCCCTCTCCGTCTAGAATCGAAATGACCCCATGGCTGCCAGGCAGTTTTCCAACGCGCTTCTCCGTTCTTCGTGCAGGTCAACGGGAAGACCGTCGTCACTGCGTTCGATGTGGACAAAATGTACACTCCTCTGTTCTTTGCACGCGTGAAGAGCTACACGGCTTTTTCCGACCGTCCCCTGTAGTAACGCCAGCTCCGCCCACCGCCTGTAACTCCTCCCCCCGCTTCGAGCTGAAAAGGATTTTGATGAATGTACAATTGTGTTTTTAGTGGTTTTCACCGCTTGTCACCAGACGACTGGTTTAACGCGTACGAGCGTCTTTAATGCTGAAATCGTCCCGCTGCTGATAATGATAATCAAATCTATGTAAATGACATGTCAGCCATGTTTGTGTTAGTTTGATCCTCCTATCAAACAATTGCAGTTTTGTGAACCCGAGCACTTACTGGTTTAGAAAAAAACTGGAAATCAATTAAATGAAATGCCAACAAATGAAATGTGTCCGTCTCCCTTTTTAAAACGCACACACAAGTAGGCGTTACCATCCGTACGTATTCGTAGAAGTATAAACCAGAGGCACCTTTACACCTTTTCTCCATTTAATCCTCCAATCCATCCGTGTCACGTGGCTTCACCGTAAACCTGCCGCTGAAGGGGACTCGTCCCCATCTGGCATCAGAACGAGTGCGAGGAAAAAGGAAGAAGAAGTAAAGTGTCCACAGAGAGCATTGCATCACTTCATGTGACGTTAACGTTGAAGTTCGTGTGCCGACTGCTGGATTGTTCTAGTGTTTTATGCTTAAAAAAAAATAAATATTATATATATATTTTAAGAAAATTCCAGAACAAATTATTGAAGTGACAGACATTAAGATCTTTATTTACAACTAAGTGACATTGAGCTCAAAGGTGCTGGCTGCTGTAAGACGGTGCTGTAAGATGCTTTTGCCTTTTAAACATGTGGTATATACAGTGTTAAAAAAATTTTCATTTTGGCCCAATGGTCTGCAAAATTGAACAACGTTTGTAATGCACCAGACAGTAGTGTGAATAAAGCGCTCCTTCGTGTGTAGGACTAAGGCGTACGGACAACCATACGCAACATTCTAAGTACGGTTTCAGCTATTAAGGCATACGAACAACCTAACAGTTGGGTCTGTACAGAGCTACAGTAAAGTTGCAGGGTCAGTACGTCTGGAACCAGTATGACGGAACCAAGGTGATCTTGGACGTGCGATTGGCTGATCTTTTGGATTTTGCACTGTTCTGGGTGTTGACGGGCCCGGAGCGAACTTCAAACGGTTTAATCGTGTCCTTCACTGAGCCACCACCACCGGATCTTCAAATTGACCAGTAGCATCGTAATGGACACGCAGTGTAGACCACGACACTGGACTTAAACCTACTCTGCACTGTCCAGCACCTCCAAACGTGGACAGAACCTCCATACTGCACTAGACCTGTTGGACTTTTCTTTTCTTGGACAAATCACCAACTGCACGTACCCCAACCGCAGACTCCCTCGACCCTGGAAGGGCGCCCCTCTCTATCACTCCCTCCCAGGGTTTCTTCCTTCAGTTTTATATATTATACATGAAATAGAACGCACCAAAAATCTACTTAATGCCATCGTAACCGTTCATCCGACTTTCTCCGGCAGTACTGTTGGGTGGTGTACAGTCAATATTAAAATAATGAAGAAAACACCAGCTGTTTATGAGACAGTGCCATAAATGATCACAGTATATCAATGCTGATGTTGGTTATGCATCTAGCACAGTTAAAGCTCTCCACTCTCCATCTGGCAATACAAGCAAAGAGACCAAGAACATTACATTCATAATTTACTCATACTCATCTCAATACTCATCTCATAAATCCACCTTTCTAGCAAGCTGAGTTGTTTTTCGTAAAAAGATGGACTGGACTATCTGTTAGATATGCTTCATAGTATCATGTGTTGTGGAATATCACTTGTGTAGTAAAAGGGCAAATGGAATTCAGAAAGAAGAAGCAATTTGAGACGTATCATGTAAGTCCTAGCTGAATTGAAGTAAATAAAGGTCACCTTTATTAATCGAGGGGGGAGGGGGACTGATACAGTACTTCTGTTTCCCTTTATTATCATCATTATTGCACATTGGGCTGTGGTCCTGGGAGGACATTTCAGCAGCTGCTGTGAAAGCCTCTGGACCTTCACGCCGCATGGAAAGCTCGGGTCACCTGCCAATTAAACCTCTACAGCGCGTCAGTGGCTTCTCCTTCTCCGATTAAACTGCTATTTGATTAGAGTGTATGTACTATGCACTAACCCATGGCGTCCTAGTGACGTTACGTGGAAATGGACACATCGCTCAGTCCACTCTCAGTTTCCGGCGGCCGCTCTCCGCGGCTCCATTCACATGGCCGTTTTTAGATGCTAGAGATCCATTCTGATGGTCCTTCGCTTTGGAGCCGCCACGCCTCTTGTACGTCTACAACAAATGGAGGACACGCCTTGTATTTCAAAAGCCTCTAAACGTCCATGGTCACAATATATTAGTAATTATATCAGAATCAGTCCGTGTTCATCGGCCTCACTCTGCTGTAATGGAGACGACACCCACCTTCACATAGAAGTTGGTGAACAGGATGATGAGTGAAACCATGTAGCTGATCTGAAAATACAGCCAGCCCATCGGAAAGCCACACGGCCAGACTACCGCACACGACGTCTGGAACATCGTCATGACAAACTGGACCTGGAAAACCAAGCATCTAGACATTTCACAAAACCACATGAGGAGAGGTTGTTAGAAATGAAGGGAAAGGGGTGTCTAGTTCCTCCTGGTGGAGCGTTTGGCTGTTTCAAAATGTGAAATACGTTACCAAGCAAAAGTTTGGCCACAGCTATTCATTTATAGGTGGACGCAGGATTATGAAATGTAATAAACCACAAATAACAAACAAGGCAAAACGCTGAAGACTCCCTGCAAAGCAGTGAGCTTTTACTGGGAAGGCAGCATTTCATGCTCGCGTCTTCTCTCCACCACCTTAAGATGGACAACGGGGACAGTTTTCTTATCATTCACTCATGTTAACAAAGCCGCCATGAAGGTAAGAAGAGGAAAAAAAACAGGTTCATCAAACGTACTTCACTTTCTCCTGATACAACAAACACGGAATATGCTTCTGATATTGGATTCTCCAAGATGGCCACAGAGTCCAAAAGGCCCCACTTTTGAGTGGCGCTGTACGTATTAGTATAACTGGAACGTCTCTAGATCTGCATGTAGCTCCATCTGCATCCATCCTCTGCAGCGGTGCAGTGATGAATTGAGGGGGAACAAAAATGTAATAATCCCTGAAGATTACGGGAGGGATTTATTTAGAACAGAGACTTTGCGGCTGTCCCATCATGCCCTGGGACGACATGTACTAATAACCTGGGGAGAACAACTTGTGGGCGATCAGAGTCATTATATGCAGCTGCTGTCATGCGATGTGCAACTCGGACTCACCAGCTGCCCTTGGGTGATGTACCTCTTCCACCAGAGGTAGGGCCGGAGAGACGGAACGGCAGAGAGGCCGTAATACGAGTACATCAGCACGTGAATGAAACTGTTGAAAGCGGCTCCGAAATATGCTGGCAAAAGACACAAGAGCGGTGCAGATTAATACGCAGCAACTTTATCCCAACCCTCCTGATGAATTATAGGTCCATGACCGAGCTCTCTCTTGATCCTCAAAGCTCAGTTATATATGTGAGTTTCTCCATTCGGGGTCGCCAAGGTGGCTTAAGATAAGATAAGATGAGATCAAATTAACCTTTATTAGCGGACCCGTAATCAGAAGGTTGCAGGTTTGAATCCCGAACCGCCACGTTGCCACTGAGGTCCCCTTGATGAAGGTACCGTCCCCACACACTGCTCCCCGGGCGCCTGTCACGGCATTTGAAGCGCTGTCACCATCCTTGTCACCCCCAACATAAATCTCAGCATCTTTATCTCTGCCACCTCCTGTCTTTTATGATCAAAGTGACAGGGACAGTCCCCCTGAAGACACTCAGGGTTAAGTGTCTTGCTCAGGGACACAATGATCCTGGGTCTTCCGGTTCACGTGCCACCATCTCCAACCCATATAACTGGTCTCTGGCTAGTGTCTCTTGATGGTACCCGTCTGTCACAAACTACTCCTGACAATCTTCTCACGTCTCTTTCACACTTCCCTTTGCTCTGGACAGTTGAAACCAAGTATCTGAACTCCTGTCTGTTTGCCCTACAGACCTTCATTCCTCTCCTCTCTAGAACATTTCTCCACGTTCCCAAGGTCTCTTCCAGCTCCAGCCTCCTGTCACTACAGATCACATAGTCATCAGCAAGCATCACGGTCCAGAGGGACTCGTGTCGAAGAGAGGGCTCAGAGCCGATCCTTGGTGTTGACCCACCTCCACCTTCTACACATCTGTCACGCCTAATGCAGCTGCTGTCACACGGTCCTCACACGTTACCTGCTCCGCTTTCACAAACTTCTCCGCCACTCCAGGCACCCTGTAGACAGTCAAAGCATCTGTAGTGCTCTTTCCCGGCATGAAACTGGTCACCCAACTGGCCATCCTCTCAACCTCAACCTCTCACTGCGCCTTCCCATAACTTCACGCTGTGGCTGATCAGCATTATCCGCCTGTTGTTACTGCAGCTTCTTCTCCACTCATCGGGGCATCTGCTCTCTTTCCGTGATTGCATTAAACATCCCTCCTAAACACCTTCATGCTTCCACAGGTAAATATATTTGAGCACAAATGCCATTGGTTTATCCTGGTGTCCTAGGCAACACCATAATACACTTCAGCACAGCACATGGTGAAATTTGTCCTCTGCGTTTAACCCATCACCCTGAGTGAGCAGTGGGCGGCCATGACAGGCGCCCGGGGACCAGTGTGTGGGGACGGTGCTTTGCTCAGTGGCACCTCAGTGGCCCCTTGGCGGACCGGGATTCGAACCTTCTGATTACGGGGCCACTTCCTTAACTGCTAGGCCACCACTGCCCCAATAAGGCGTCAATAAGGTAGAACGGTTTTGGTCAAAAGCGAAAATTCCCCTCGGTTAAAGTTCAAATGTGGTTGCGGGCTAACGGATAAATCACGCTCACATTCTGACCAGGACAAACCCCGCATTCAACGTCCCACGCAGCCGCCCAGCCCTCTGCGGTGCTGGAGGCGGAGCGTCGAGGACTCGTTTCAGATCATCTCACGCCTGGATGTGAATCTTACGCGCGGGCTGTGAAATCCCGCAGGATCCGAAGCATGCGTGCCGCGCGCACACCAGAGTCGGAACCGCATCGTTACACAACACAGGAGGTTCTCCAACAACGGCCCGAACTGGCAAAGCCAAGGTTCCTCAATTTAGAAGAAATTTGCACAACTACGCCGTATGGGGTAATGGGTTAAAAAAAAAAACGGCTACTTCTCGTGTTTGCTGTAGGACTATTATCGGATTTAATATTTATACGACCGCTGGAACCGCGGCCGTTCATTCGTGGCATTTTCTTTCTTCCTCCACGTGGCAAAACAGGACGTGCAGATCTGGCCTTTGTTGGGGCTGGGCCGCACACTCACGCTCACGCCAACCATGGCACGCCCGCCGAAGCCTGGCGGCGGGTTATTTAAAGCCCATCGATTCCGGGGCACTCACAGGGCCACATGGCACCCAGTTCATAACGAACCACCAGATGTTCAGCATGCTGGCGTGGTGGTAGACGTGCAGGAACGTGATCTTGGTGGTTGTTCTTCCGCAGGATGAAGAAGAAGGTGTCCATGAACTCAATCACCTTGGAGAAGTAGTAACCACCACAGGACACGAATGATCTAAGGAAACGAGTGAAGAACGTCACGATTAATAAGACACCGATAACACTGCACACGATCGATTACAACCGACAACTCGTGTCCCCTCAACAATAAAAATGATGATCAAGGTCCAACATGAGATGGAACATCATCTAGTTTATAAAATATTAGGCAGAACAATGAAACCTGGTGAGAATTTTACCCTTGTCGTCGGCGTCACCCTCCACTGTGAGAGTCCTGGCAGAAGAAGTTGTATCTCCCCTGCCACAACGCCGGCGACCAGCTGTGGACGAAGAGTCCTTTTTTCCACAATGTGCAGAGCAGTACGTACATCAAAGTAAACGCACGCATGAAATATTCAAATATCCTTAGAAGAAGTGAAGAGCAGCTTCTAACCGTGGGCGGTCGGGACTCCATAGCCCCGCCCCCTTATATAAAGCTAAAGTGTAGTGATTGTCACAGCAGCACAGCACAACCGGTGCACACAGTGAAATTGTCCCCATGTCATGTCTCCTGTGCTGCTGTGTACTGTCTGTACTTGTGTTTTTATAGCTTGCACTGTCACTTGTCACCTTCGTCCCCTTTCGACATTGTTGGAGATCAGGCCCGTCCTCGTACCTCGTCCTCGATAACCGAATCACAACGCTTGTGATTCCTCATTGTTTATTGTTGACCCTAGCGGCGATTTTTATTCTCACTAACGCTCCTAAATGGAGGCTTTTGTCTGAGCCGTTCTCCATGCTCAGGGTGTCGAGGGCCCGAGCGCGAGGCTAAAATGGCGGGAGAAACGGCGAAACTGAAACACGAAAGGTCATGTGGGAGAGGCAAGCCGAGCAGAAGGCGGCAATTTAATCTCTTTTTTATTGGATCCAAAAGTTGACAGATCGCCGGAACTGTACCCTCTGCTCACCATTAATGTGCACTATATTGACACTGGATTATTTCAAATAAAATAGAAACTCAAATCAACTCGACCTATCGACTCTATGCCTATATTTCTACAGCCATGTCTGTACAGACTCTATATTTCTGGACAGCGAATCCACATCCAAGGACTCGAGAAAGATTTTTCTACAATAAAATATTCATGTTGTGCATTTCGGCTGCGAGACTGATTGATAAGACCAATTACGCAATTAACAACCCTCCCGTATCTGAGCTCAACAAGCGCAAAAAAAAACCAGCCGAGCCACCGGTCTGACAAAGACGTTATTTGGCAACGTCGGACTTTAAACTGACTCGTGCGCCCGAGTCCGTTAATCATCACCCCAACTCCGCGTGAAAGTGATGTCAGCCGGTCAGGTGCCGCATCCGAAGGAACACTCGCTACTTCCCCGTGCAGGGTGACAGTGACATGCAGTGACAGACCCTGCCTCCCGACAGATTCCAGGTTTCTCTCACCTCACAGAACATGTACAGGGACAGGAGTGTCAGGCCTAGATTGTAAACCACCATGATGCCCCGTAAGGACAGTGGCTGTCTGTTCTTCATTTATTTAGGTCCCATCCACACGATCAGGAGGTACGTCGCGGTCAGAAGCAAGCGTTGGGAGATAGTCGTCCAGGAGAAACCATCCTCGCACGCGAGGGTCTGAAACACAGAGAAGGAGAGAAAGGAGCTTCGTGGGGACCTTGGGATGAAGTTACAGATGGAGGGAAATTCTCACAATCATCTACAGCCTAATGTCAACATAGCATTAAACGATGCTCCATATTCAGATGCACATAAGAAAATGCCGTAAAACATTCGAGGTGCAATGAGTAAATGTTTGTGTACTGCATGTGTTACAGGGTTATTTGCTGAAGCTAACCAGCTAGCAGCGATCCTTGAAAGCATGGCGGTCCTCTTCCTGACCTGCTTAATTCTATATATATATAAAAGGTGCCTAAACATTTTTATACTTTATTTCGCTTTTATAACGGTCTTAGTGTCCTCTAATACTGTATCTTAAGTCTCTTTCCGAATTCTTTGTACATTTGGAGGCCATGACGGTCGGTGGAGATCATGAGAAGCATGAGAAACGGGAGGTGACCTTTCCTCTTATGACGTCATAAGGGGACAAATGACCAGATCCGACCGTCTGACCTGCCACGCTCCGAACGGTGAAGCAAAACGACCAAAACACTCTTTACACCCATCGCCATTTCTAGCCACTTAAGGACCATAGACAGGCTGGGGGAACTCGTATTCATTTTCATGTCAGGGGACTTTTAACTGCTGATTTAATACCTGAGAACTTTAATACTGACTCCATTTGATTCGTTTGCTATTCGGTTTTCGCCCTGCATTCAAGCCCAGTCCAAATTGTCTGAAATAAGCTGGGCAGAAATGGTGAAGAGCAGGAAGCTTTTTTGTTCTCTGGTTCCCCGTACAGAAGAAGCGCGGCGGAAGGCTTGCTGCAGGAGAAGTTGGAGAAGTTCTCTCTACATACCTCGCGGTCCCATCCACGAGTCAATGTGCGTGTTAACCTCTCGGTTCAGGACCTCCATTCTTCCACCTACAGGGACTTTTAAAGAAGGGAACATCACCGAAAGGTCCACCACGTCCCACTTTAATAAAAAGCACCGGGCTGCATGGACCACGACGTGACAGAAATGACAGGACAGCGTGAATGTCGTTAGCAGCGCTCGGAATAATAGTTACTTAAGTCGCGTATTTATAAAAGAAAAAAAAGTCCTTCATGCAGCGCAGCTTCGGCCTCGCAAGCTTGACAGGAAGAAAAGAGAGAAGCTCCTTCACGCATCTCACCCCTTCCAACCTGGTCCCGGGAACGGAGCGGCTTCTGGAAGCGCGTCGGCGGAATGGAGCGCAGCGTCACCGCGGAGCGGCTGCGAGGATGAGGAGGATGATGATGATGATGATGATGAGGATGATGATGACGATGATGGTGCGGTCATACCTCAGATATGACACTTAATAAACCATAGCACTTTATTAAAGCAATATAAATTACTAAAATATTAAGTGCCACGGAATAAGTTATGACACTTGCTTGGTTGTTTAAACAACTTTGAATTTGGAGTTTAATCGACCTCAAATTAAAGGGATATTTAAATTGTGTGTGTGTATATACATATATATGTATATATATGAACCATGTGAAGTATGAGCAGTTTTCGTGGTTAAACATTACTGAAAAGCGACTTTTCTGCGCGACATCACCCCACTCCGTCTGGAGCCCCGCGGACCAATCAGGGCGCCGCGCCCGGCGCATGCGCGTAACCCGCTTCACTCCAGGGTCACGTGGGTTTATTAAAAAAAAAGAAAAAAAAAAAAACAAGAGCAGCAACTTAACATCAACTCGTTCCGATCCAAAGTGCGGGCCTAAGCGCTCCGTGCATGTAAGGAGGGGGAAAATGCTGCGCATTTACTCCAAAGCCAGGAGATTTAAATCACCAAAGATCAACCTTTTATAATTTTATAACCCCAAGCCATTTCCAAGCAGGTTGCAGAGTAGTGGCGACCTCTAGTGGAGAACCAGAGCAACACACACACACACAAAAAGTTTACTTACATTAAAAAAAAATGCCCAAGAAGCTTTTATTTGTATACTTATTTAACTAAGAAACCAAATCACAATTACTTTCATCCTTCACATGATTTGTCTGAACAATCTACTGCTGATTAATAGTTCACTAACATCAAGCACACAAACGTTTGTTAAAGGCCTCAAGACACTGCAATTCAAGTTAGAAAGCCAATATTTCCATATCTTAGGGAAAAAAAAAGAAGATCTGACGAATGCATACACCTCAGGAGAAGACACTTTAAAGAGGAAGAGTGCATCGTGTACAGTATATAAAAATTTAACTAATATACAACTTGGTGATAGCTACATTTACACAAATTCAAGTTGAGCCAGTTGCCCTAAAACCAGGGACCGATATTTACATATCCAATTCAAATTACAGTACATGCATCTCGGTGTGGTTTCATCTATTAAAATAAATCTCAGAATCATAAAAATCTCATATGTACAGATTTTAATACACACATATCAGGACCATGCAACCTGCACATGCAGCTCGCATCCTTGTTGTCTGTAGCTCAGTTTGGACCACATTTTCCTTGGTGTCATCATCATTTGGTTTTTCATGCTAAAAGGGCCTTTGTATTGTTATAAAAAAAAAATTCAATTAATTTTTTTATTTGCCTCTGTTCATGGGGTCTCCAATGAGATCAGGGCATCGTTCTTCCCCTCTTGCAATCCTGTCGCATTTCTTGATGAAATCAAAGTTAATTTTGTCGTCGATCACACTGTCATGCTTGTATTGTGGGTGGTTAGCCACAAATTCCCTCATCCACTTTGCCATTGTCATCAGCTCTCCTGCAAAAGGGGGAAAAAAAAAAAAAAAAGAATAAAAAAATAGGAAAGTGATTCACAATGAGATGCCCCGTACTATTAATATAGATCAACATATATTCTGAAATAAAATAAAAATGTGAAAAGCTTCACTTGTATACCAGAGGCACGTTTCTTTATGAGTTTCAGGTAATTGAGGATGGTGCAGCGTGTGTCCACATCCACCTCCATGTTTTCCAGGTAGCAGTTCAAAATTGGTATCAGCCCTTGAAATACACCCTCCTGTTTATGAGGAAATGTTCTTAATAAAAAAAAAACATGTTTATAACATGGCCTTCCTAATGGAATTTGCAAAAATAAAAAAAGCACCTTTCCATTGATGATCGTATCAATGCTCATCAGTGTGAACTCCTCGTGGCCGTCATTGTCCAGCCCGTTCTGGGCAGCGGATGACCCATCAAAAACAGGGCTGCAGCCTTCAAGGGGATAAATCACATAAATTAAAGGCGCGACAGTTATCAACAATCCTTGTGGTAAGTGTGATAATTACAGCATATGATTTTTGATTGTAAGTTCATCACTGAAACCTCACCTTTGAAGATGTCCTTACGAAAGTAGAACATGCCCTCCTGCACAGCATTTCTCTTCTGTGCTGCTTTCATGTTTTCATCAACCTAAAATTTGCAAAGCAGTCCCCAGTTCAATAATAGGACATTTTATTACATCGCGTGCATATAAAATTAGCAGTGTACCTTTGACAAGGGAATGAGGAAGTCTAATTTGTAGGACAAGATGACTCTGGTGAGCAGCACCACAAAGACAACATAAGCAGAATTCTCAAAATCGGTCAGCTGAACCTGTATAAAATACAAAGGAGATCAATTAAAATGACTGGAGGCCGAACCCTGTCATCCACTAGAGGGCAGCACTGCCAGTTGCGGGAGGGTTTATACCTCCATGGGACGGAATTCAACTCTCCATCCAATGTCAGAGTTTGGGGGAGGAGGCTTGAATCTCATTGTCTGCCAGTTTGTTGACTGCAGGTTCTGAAAGAAACAAAAAGACAATACAAATTAAGTCATTATAAATACATACATAGTGACAAATAAATATTACTTACTTCAAAATGATCGGATTCATTCTCGTCATCCAGGTGAATTTTTTCCTCAAACAACGACAGAGGGTCGCGTATGAAAAGATGGGCAATGTGCTGAGCCAAAAGTTTGTCGATGCCTTAAATAAAAATAAAAAATGAACACATAAAAGCATAATTCAAGAAAATCATTTCTTGCTCAAGATTTTCATAAAGCTTTTGAAAACCATTTTAAACCGAACAGGAGATTTTGGGTGACGTTCATTACCTGCATCCAGCAGCTGCTTGTTGATGTCCTCATCGATCGTTAATTCAATATCATTGTACTTTTCACCACAGGGGGAGAGGTAGCTGTCAATGGAGTCATATCTTGATTTATGGATCCGAAATTTGTTGTTTTTCAGGGCCTAAACAATAAAACATTAAATCGCCAGCGGTAACAAATTACAAACGATGAGCTACCATCCATTAGAACATTGTTCATCATTCGTTTGGATTTACAATTTAACCAAAGCACTGGCTGAATCCGGCTGTAACAAGCGGCTCCAGTCATGCAGTTAATCTACAAGCGCTTGGGCTACGTCGTGGACACGCACCTCCAGCCCTCTTTCCTCCCGCGTCCGGTCATCCACCGAGGCAGAAATAACTCCCCAGCGGCAATCGATGTCTGACACATAGCCTCGGTAAAAGGGCGATGCAGCACTAAGAGCCATCTGTTAACATTTCAACAATTAGCATCACACACACACACACACACACACACACACACACACACACTACACAACATCTGCCGAAGGCAAAAGTGAGCAACATTCCTGACTCGTCTTACTGGCTGCTTATTCTGCAAATTAAACCACTGACTCTGTTCTCAGACTGAAAAAAACGCTGCAGTCTAATTATTTGACCGGCATATTGGAATTTTATTAATAGAGGAAACTCCGGCCGAGTTTCTTTTCATTAATCACACTTCATGTTCAAAGTTAAAAACACAAGTCAAGTTTCAAAACAGAGCCGGTGCTTTGTCCAAAGTCCTGTCTCACCACAATGGGGCAGAACGTAGCGAGCTGGTCGTACAGGTATCGCGCCTCACTGATGCTGCAAGCCTGGAACGTCACCTGCAGCAGCAGACAAGCAAAGAAGCCCTCAAAGAAAATCCCCAAAACGCGAAATTCAATTCAACTGAAGAACGTCTTGCTGCATTTCCATCCATGTATCTGGGTTCAATGACTGCATTTATAAAAATGTATTTTATAAATAAAATCGCTTCTGGAATTGAGCGAATCGTACCTGGAGGCAGCAGTTGCCCATGCCAAAGCCCATAGCATCCATGTAGATATGATCGGGCAGGGCTGCCCGGGCAGCTTCTCCGTCGTCCTCGGGAAAACTTTCCACAAAAGGAGACGCGGTGTTCCGATCTTTAAAAACTATCAATACAGAGGCAGTTTGGATTACGCTCATGCAAACGCAGAGGCTATTCTCGGTAATAAAATGCAATGGTAGTAACAAGGAGTTAGCATGTACTTGGCACATTGATCACCACTTTCTCTCCTCTTCTGTGACGAATGTTTCTCGTCAGGGTGCTGAAATGTGACGTAAAGCGTGAACGTTAATGCAGCGTTTCCATGCTGCTTATTCTTTAAAAGCAGGACAAACAGCACTGTTTCAGTTTACCTGAACCGTGGATGCCTGTTAATTGCTTCATCTGGAAAGAACAGGGATTTGGACACGCCCTTTTCAACGGGCGTCGGCTTAAACTCTGGCCTGGTGAAGCCTGGACACCCTAACCTGAAAATGCATTAAAACTGCATGAGCCTCACGAACAGGTCACTTCTCAATTATTTTCAGTCACGCCCCCTCGCCCCCTTTGACCGTATGCAATCCAGCGACGTTCTATTAATGTCGGTTTAATACTATAACTCGCTGCTAACCGGAGAGAAAAAAAAAAAAAAAAAAAAAAAAGCATGTTCCCCGGAGTCACATGCATGCTTTACATGAATGCTACTGATACACAACTAACCCCATGATCCCATCGAGTCACTGGACTACTTCCTAATTTGGAGATATTCTGCGGAACAGGAGCAGCATCAGAAACCATCGTGTTTTAATGGTTTCTTCGCGTTGCCCAGAAAATCAGCAGGACCTGGAATGACTGTACTGTAGTGGAGAATTCCACTACAAAAAAAAAAAAAAAAAAAACGAATGAAAATCACACAGAGGACCAACGCCCATTGACGCGTGGGGCTAACTGGAGAGGACGCAGGCGCGGAGAATAATAAATAAATAAATAAAATAATACAAGAATATAATATTCAAATGTACAAAGTAAAATGTGCAACTTTCATGTAAGATCTATTGTGTCTCGCAGACTCCTCAAACTCCTAAGCAAAATATCTTGTACGATTTAAGTTTTGGTTCGCGATTATTTTGCTGTGAAAAGCAAAGAAAGGCCTTAAAACCTGCCACGTTCTCGAATTAATTAAAGGGAAATTTAAAGGTGAAATGAAGGCAGGAGCACACAGCAGTTGTTTAATCCTCCGTGGTCGGGGTAAAGGTTGACGCTTATCTGGAAAAGAATTTACTGCCATGTCTTCGACTACAATTTTGATCCCTCAAAACGGTCGGCAACACACCCACCTTCAGCAGCGAACAAAGGCGACAAGCAAACATGCAGTGATCGATGCACCGAGAGACAAAGACTAGGCGGCAAATTCCTTCATCCTGTCTGAATATCAACTCCGCCAAAGCAGAAAGGATCCAAGAGCGATCCATCAAAGGCCATGATAGCTCACAGGAAGTGAAAACTAAACAGACTGAACAATGCCAGGGTGCAATACGGCATGTTTGCCCGGATCTTTTCCAAATTTATCCGACCTACAAAAGGAAGATTTGACTCATTGAGAATGAAACATCAATCGATGTGTGCGTATATATGTGTGAAAAAGAAAATCTTTTCTCTAGCCACTCCACTGTGGACGGTATATCCTGCCCGGGGAGTTTCCCGGTTCGGAGTGATCACGTGACATGGCCGACCTCCACGGACTGCCCTGCTTGGTTCTCTGCTGACCCCGTCCGACGGTCGCCAGCTGGGACTCGAACACACGTCTCATTATACACATTTTTCTGAGCGTATTTCTCTGGTCATCTCTGGATTACAGCGGAGGACGGGTTCTCCTTGCTGAGTCTTGGTTCCTCTCCAGGTCCCCCCCCCCCACTGTTGCCTATGGCTTGCTCACCTGGGCCTTTGGCCACTGTTCTATTTGTTAGGCACTTTGTGTCAATGCACATTGTTTAAAAAGGCGTCATATAAATAAAGACTGATTGATTGATTTGCTGATAATCCTGATAGACCAATTCATACTCTTGAGCTACCTTGGGAATGATGTTATGGTGCAGAGTATTTCATTCTCATTAAGAACAGACGAGGCCTCCCTCCGCCTCTTCCCCATGTTGTCCTCGACGGTGTTGAACTCGGACATGGTCCCTCCATACGGCTGCCCGGGCGTCCCTTCGATCATGTAGCTGCCGTACTCAGGCCTCCACAGGGTGGGATGGCTTCAGACAAAGAAAGAAAGAAAGAAAGAAAGAATTCATTTCACGCCTCTCGCGACGCAGAGCACACAAACTCCGGCGGTCCGACGCTGGGGGGGGTAAACATGTTTTTCGTTCGCCGCGGTCAGGGCGGAGAGGGGGAGAAAAAAAAATAAAAAAAAATGCTGCGGCCAGGGCATTTGTGTTACGGGGAACAGCCCTTCAGTTTGCGCGGCAGAGGGGGGATTAATGAGGAATGTGTCACAGCTTTCCCGTTCCCAACCGCCACGGGCAGCCTCAGGCCTCTGATGTCACCAGCAGCAAGCGCGCAGACACTTAAACCAACACGCATTCCTCGCCATCCAAAAAGGACCAGCCTCAACACATTCATGATGGAAACCTCTCTACGTACTAGCTAAATCCGCAACATAAACTCATGAATACAATTTTATTTTTTGGTTTAATTATAATATAAAAATATAACCATTGGGTGGTAGTAGGCTAGTGGGTAACACACTCGCCTATGAACCAGAAGACCCGGGTTCGAATCCCACTTACTACCAGTGTGTCCCTGAGCAAGACACTTAACCCTGACTGTCTCCAGGGGGGGGACTGTCCGTGTAGCTACTGATTGTAAGTCGCTCTGGATAAGGGGCGTCTGGTAAATACTGCTGTAAATGTAAATATATCTGCATACTTACTTGGGATTTGTATTTTCACCTTTATCTTGAAGGGTCTCCAGAACCTCGCCGCCATTCAACACCAGCCGCACTTTTTCATCTTTGTCATCCAGCTCAACCAGCATGTACTCCACCTTAAATGAGGATGTTCCAGATACAAGAAAGCATGTGATGAAAAGTGCTATGGAGTATACAAACCTATTTTTTTTTTTTTTTTTAAATTAACACTAATGAATGGGCACGAGCAATCGCTATGCAGACGAGGAGGACCAAGCTGGACAGAGCTTCCAATTCAATGTTTGACATCCATTCCAATTCATCAACCACTTGCGCTCGACTTCGACTCTGCTTGCATGTAAATCCGCTGTCTGCACGAGGGATTATTCCAAAACCAACAACATTCCACAACGTGGATAAACCACAGCAGGAGCCGTACGGATTCCTCAGGCACGACCCTCTGGGCTTGCTGGTGGGCTTTTCGAGCGCTGAAGCATTGCCAAGAAGGTTCATGTGACTGCAGCGGGCCTGAAAGCGAGGTGTTTCTAGCATGATGGATTCGACTTAGCAAATAATGCAGTACTGTCTTGAGAGTGCGACCCCAGTGGAGTTTCTCCACTTTCACGACGTCTGTGAATTAACACACACACACACACGTCGGTTTTTCAGCCGATAAATCGTGAAAAATGCGAAATAATTTCGGCCACCGCGCTTTTGACGGTATGAAACGTTTCAAAATAAAAGCTCCACGTGGAAAGTCGGCGGAATTATTTCGTGTACATTTAACATCGTGCCGTCCGGCTGGGGTCAGACTACACGTGTAAATCCACCTCGCACCTTCGCGCTTGTGACATCGCCAAATAGCGTTTAGGGTTCGACAGGGTCTGGCGCTGGGGCTTTTATTTTGAAATGTTGCATACGGTCAAAGGCGCAGCGAGAATTATTTCGCACTTTCACAATTCATCGACTGCAGCGATGGAAAAACAAGCAAACAAAACAACAACGTGTGTGTAAATTCGCAGACATACACGACTACGTGAACGCGGGGATTTCTAGGTTTTTCGTTAAACGAGCAAGAGAACTTTCCTGACGCGCAAGTGTGGCCGATTCGGGGTTAGGAACCAGGTTATGAGGACTTCACATTCCAACGTTGTCCACGTACACCTGCAAGGAGCGCCGGACCAGTGTCACACCGGCAAGGCGGGTGACAACACGGCGTGGGGTCCCCTTACCTCGTCGCCCCACTTCAGCACGTCCTTCTGACGCTCCTTCACCTTGTTGTAGATGTTCAGGAACTGGATGATGCCATGCTTCCGGACGTGGTCTGCGTGCCTCTTGGTCTCGTCCCAGTTCAGCGGCGACCCCTGTGACAGCAAGCCCATGTCCCTGAAACCCGCAGCGGTCGACTGCGTCTGCCTACTTGCGTTTACACGTTAAATTTTACACCGTGACAAGTTCGCCGTAGCTCTAGCGTGTGACTCGCACTGCAAGGCACTGCAAAGAGTAAGAACGAAACAGAAAAAGACGAAAATAATAGCAAAGTGTGAAACACGGGCTAGCCGTTCTAGCAAGAGGGACCTGCTAGCCAGCTAAAGAGAGCGAGGCCTCCACGCATTACTGTTCTAAAACGGACTTTTCACGCAAACTGTCCCTCGCACTAACAAGGCGACAGGAGAGTCGCCGAGAAGCCAGCAGGTCATTCAGCAGGAGCCCAAAACGGCCGCGGTCCCAGCGCCGTGTGTTTCTGTCACTGCTCCGCACCAGGCGCGCGTCCGCCGCTTTCTTCAGAGCTGGCTCCGCCCACACGCCGAGCACGTGACCGCGTCAGGCGCGTCATGCTGTGACTCAGCAATCTACTCATGCCAGCGTCGCAGCGGTGAGCACATACACCCATACACACATATACACTCACATACACACACACACACACACACACACTCATGAACACACACACATATACACACACATACTCACCCATACACATATATACACTCACATATACACACACATACACACACACACACACACACACATACTCACCCATACACATACACACACACACACACACACACACACACACTCATAAACACACACACATATACACACACACATACACACACTCACCCATACACATATATACACACACACATATACACACACACATACACACACTCACCCATACACATATATACACACACACACATACACACTCATAAACACACACACATATACACACACATACACACTCATAAACACACACACATATACACACACACACACACACTCACACACATACATATACACACATACTCACCCATACACATATATACACACACATACACACTCATATACACACACACATACACACTCATAAACACACACACATATACACACACATACACACTCATAAACACACACACATATACACACACACACACTCACACACATACACACATACTCACCCATACACATATATACACACACATATACACACACATACACACACACATACACCCATACTCACCCATACACATATATACACTCACACATACACACTCACACACACACACACACACACACCATATAGGTCAATTTAGGACGATTGGAGAGGGAGATTATTGCATTGCAGAAAGCAGTTGCTGAGCTGACCAGACTAGTGTCTTGCTTTGCATGAGACCATGTTGATATTTTGTATATTTCATTGTAATACACTAACAGGCAACACACCTACTCATTTATGGGTCTTTCTTTTCTACTTTTCAACTAGACAACCAACTCTCCTTCTTGACTCACATCAGCAGTCTTTCCCGCTCATATAGATTCCTTCTCTACAATATCAGACGAATCCGTCCTTATCTGTCAACACAGGCCACCCAGCTACTTGTTCAGTCCTTAGTAATCTCACAACTGGATTACTGCAACTCCCTTCTAGCTGTTCTACCACTATGTACCATCCGACCTCTACAACTCATACAAAATGCAGCAGCGTGACTGATCTTCAACCTTCCCAAGTTCTGCCACATCACCCCTCTACTACGTTCCCTCCACTGGCTCCCAGTAGCTGCATGCATCAGGTTCAAAATACTGATGCTGGCCTACAAAGTCAAACATGGAGTAGCCCCATCCTACCTCACAGCCCTTATTACACCTCGCACTGCACCTCGTATACTCCGAGCCTCCAGTACTGCTCGCCTGGTCCCTCCATCTCTGAAGGTAAAAGGAAGACGCTCATCTAGACTCTTCTCTGTCTTGGCCCCTCGGTGGTGGAATGACCTCGAGGTCAGAACAGCTTAGTCACTGAGCACCTTCAAATGACAGCTCAAGACCTTCCTCTTTAGAGAATATTCATGAACTTGTAATGTTCTTATTGTCGAACGTGTGCACAGAAAGTACAACAGAGTGAATAAAAAGATTGTATTCATAGTTGGGGTCCTAATTAACCGGAACTGATCACTTCATCTATGGTAACTTGAAAGCACGTTGTAAGTCGCTCTGGATAAGGGCATCTGCCAAATGCCTTAAATGTAAATGTAAATACTTTGACAAAACATTTTTGAAAATTATTGAACACGTGAGGTTATTCTGCTTTTTCTGTGATGACAGAATTTTGTTCTCAGCCACCTCAAGTTGGACAATGGGGAAGGTTTTCCAACAGTTGAAAGAGTCTCTGATGATGGTAATGAACAAGAAACTTACCTACTTTTCTTCAGTTCAAAAACGTGATTCCCATATCAGATGCCCATATTAAATAGCCTAAATTTAATATGAATGTCTAACATCTATGTAAGTGAAAGTCAATCTAGTCAATCTATGTAGCTACCCTTCTGATATCCACTTCCTGCTGACATTTAATTATTGAAACTAATTATTGAAACTACTAAGGATGCACTCCTAAAACCGATTAATAGGTTAATCTAATAGCTTTGTATTAAACAAATACAAAAATGTTGGCTTAAGGTTTCACCATACAAATAATGGATCTAATAGAAATACAAAAATCAGTCCTAATTCTTTGAACCATGGCTGCAGCCTGAACCAGAGAACCCTGGAGATGAGGGAAAAGGCTTTGTCATTTGTCATCACAAGCAATGTCTTCTTATTTAGTTCAGAAGGAATGCAGACAGTTATATAACCTGCACGGGCCTGGCATTCAATTCTATTTACATGAAATATGTTGATGTAATGATGACATGGCAGAAAAGGGCCACAGTATAGCCATTGTTTTAGTTTTGACTGCCCAGATCATGATGAGTTGAGATTTTGTAGAACAAGGACAGAATGCCTGTCCTCTGCCCGGACTATATTTATTATGGGTCTGGTGAGTAATAGACTACTGACGTGGTAGTTCTGGGAAAAAAAACTCATATAGTAAAAATCATGCAAATCAAAATCCACACGCCCGCCATAGGTTTCATGTGTTGGGCCTCAGGATAGAAGACCAGACAGACTGGATTCCTAGTCAATCTAGGGGTCACTTGACCTGTATGGCCTGTGAAAGGCCATTAAAATAAGAAATGAATGTTGTTGTTGTTGATGTGCTTTGCATGGACATCAGTTAAACCAGATGCAAGCAAGCTACACATGTTTGGTAGGGAACATGAGGGACACCACTTGGTAGAAAGAAAGAGAGTGAAATGATTGAATGAACAACCTGTCTTTACTGTAGCTTTATGTGTTGGTGGGTAGAGCATGATGGTAGACTGAGGTAGACACAATGTACGGCGAGTCAAGAATGTCCAGACTCGCGCAAGCACCCCGACCCTGGAACAAGTTCCCCATCCCAGCACATACACTTCTGGTAGAACTTTATTAAAACACAACACTAGATTTATTATCAGTTTGGTGAGTAATAAGCTGTGGCTACTCCTGAAAAAATAATTACTTTTCTCCCTTAAGAGTTTTAATATATGCAGCGAAGTCGGTGCTTCGTTCAGGACTCTTCACAGAACAAGACGTATTTAAATAGATATTAAAATGTTTCATAGAGTAAATATATAGTGTAGTAAATGATTCATATAGTAAAATAGGACACAAATAAAGTAAAAATATGCTCATACGCCCAAGGATAGTGACATCATAGGATTCATGTGTTGGGTGTGTTCAGTCAATTTAGGGGTCAGTTGTTTTCCCCTGGGACACCTGACCTGCATTCTCGTAATGAACATAATTTGCGTAATGTGCGCTGGTTAATTATCGTTCAAAAGGTGCATCTGACAGGTAGGAATGAGAATTCGCAGGACAGGGCAGGGCTGCAAATTTCTTTCAACAATGTGTGCTGCCATTACATTAATGCTGTTCAGTGTTAGGGTTACGTATATGAGGAGGAATATGAGGATGGGCAGTGGTGGCCACTGAGGTGCCACTGAGCGAAGCACCGTCCCCACACACTGCTCCCCGGGCGCCTGCCATGCCTGCCTACTGCTCAATGCAGAGGACACATTTTGTGGTGTCACTGTGCTGAAGTGTTTGACAATCACTTCACATCCATGAGCTCTGGGTGGTAGTAGTCTAGTGGGGTAACACACTCGCCTATGAACCAGAAGAGCCAGGTTCAAACCCCACTTACTACCATTGTGTCCCTGAGCAGGACACTTAACCCTGAGTGTCTCCAGGGGGGGACTGTCCCTGTAACTACTGATTGTAAGTCGCTCTGTATAAGGGCATCTGGTAAATGCTGTAAATGTCATCACCTGTACAGCCTGTCAAAGCCCATTGAGACATACTGTTTGTGAGTTTAATCTGAGTCGGAAATGAATGCTGATGTTGTTGGACATCAGTTACACCAGATGCAAGCAAGCTTGTAATGCCGTATCAGAAAGCCTGCAGCTACAAGCTGACAAAGACAGAGAGAGAGTGAAATGATTGGAAAATATATTGAATAACCTGTATTTCCAGCAACTTTATTACAGAGCACTTAGTGTTGCTGCCTTTCAGAAACTTGACCAAATGCAAAAAAATGTGTTGGCGATGCACAGTTCAAATCTCAGGATGAACAAGAGACGGCTTGCATGTTTCCATCTATGCTGGGCCTGCGGCTTATCAAATTGTGTTAGTTTGTTAATAGTTTAGTTACCTCATTTGCTTTCATTCATGCTTTCATTCAACATCATGAAGTTCATTTGTTGAGCATCAGTTAGGCCATTTTTATTTTTACAGTCATTTGTACAATATAAAATTGGCACAATCGCATTACATTATAACAGTGCTCAAGGTCCTAGTGACCAAGGGCCTTTTCAAAAACTTGAAAAAGTAAGAACCCTTGATAGGAAGCAAGCCTTATCTGGTCAGTACTGCATCATCACGGGTTGTTAAAAATAATACGTAGTAATACAGTTTGAAATAATGCAAAGGAAATCAAATGAATAACGTGGACCCAATGTCTATTATTCAATTAAATTCACGAATAATAAATAAATCCAATGAATTTTTAGTGTGAATTTAAATAGTGAAACTGTGTGTCATCCCTAAATATTCCTTGGAAGTCTTTATAAGCATATACTTTGTTTTCAGCAGTGACTTTTTGTACGTGGAGGGCAGAAAGTAAGTCTTCTTGCTACTAGGTCACTGAGATATACTGGAGCTTTACAAGGTAGAAGCAGATTCTAAAAGGGAATATGGTACTTAACTGGATGCCAAGGCAAAGAAAGCAATAAAGGAGTAATGTGTTCATTGCGCCTTGTGAATGTAAGAACCCTGGAGACTTCAACAAGTGGGAGCTTATTGGGTGACAAGCAGAAAACAGTCACAACATCCAGTCTATATATTATAAATGCATGTATATATTTGTAATATAATATATTTGTAAAAAGATATATATAATATTTTAATAAGATATATATAAAAGATTGTTTTACTGTCCAAGCTCCATATAGCTTTTCATGAATGTTGTAAAAACTGGTGTGGCCAGAAAACCCCAAAGACTAGGTTGATCAATCCCGCTGTTGAATGAAAAGGATATGCTCTGATTTTTTCTAATTCAGACTAACAACTCTACGGCTTTGTCTAATTACTACTGTAGCTCTTTGATGCACATCAGCAGACCTGCATGGCATGAATGCAACACACACATACTCACACTCACACACCCAGGACGATTGGAGAGGGAGATTATTGCATTGCAGAAAGCAGTTGCTGAGCTGACCAGACTAGTGTCTTGCTTTGCCTGAGACCATGTTGATATTTTGTATATTTCATCGTAATACACTAACAGGCAACACACCTACTCATGTATGGGTCTTTCTTTTCTATTTTGACAAAAAAATTTTGAACATTTTTGAACATGTGAGGTTATGCTGCTTTTTCTGTGATGACAGAATTTTGTTGATGATGGTAATGAACAAGAAACTTACCTTCTTTTCTTCAGTTTAAAAACGTGATTCCCATATCAGATCCCCATATTAAATAGCCTATATTTAATATGAATGTCTAACATCTATGTAAGTGAAAGTCAATCTAGTCAATCTATGTAGCTACCCTTCTGATGTAAATATATATAAAATATATATATAAAAAAATATATAATATATAAATAAATAAACAGCTATACTGTAAACAAAAACACACTTGATCATCGTTGATTATTTCTCAAATAAACACATGACTCCATTTTTTTATAGGAACCTTTTAATAAAGATGAAAGCCTTTTGGGGTTGTTAAGATGAACTTACAACAGGAAATGGCAGGAAAATGTCAACTAACCATTCAGGACTTATAAATAAATAGTACACTCACACACTACATGAACATAATATAATATCATTTTTGTCATTAAATAATTTCATCTTAAGAACTTTTTTTTTTTACTAACATGAACTGTCAGGGACTGAAAGGCATCAGTCCAGCGTACTCAGCCCTGCATCAGCTCAGGCTCATTGCTTTTCACTTTGCTGCTCTTCACAAAACAAATATCATCAGTGTTACCCCTTTCCCCCATATCTGGCAGCATCCAGTGAGCACACTTCCACCTTAGTCTGTCTTCAGTGTATATATCAAGCTACCAGCAGCACTTTCATGACACAGAGCAGGTATTTTAAAGGTTTTAATTCACTGGAACTGTTTAATCAAATCACCTACTCCTGGTAGGTGTCTATGTACTGGGAGTTAATTATTTTCAGGACTGCATTTCAGATGATTCCTTTGTTCTGTGTATACAGTACAGGTCAAATGTTTGGAGACACCTTCTCATTCAATGTGATTTCTTTATTTTCTTGACCATTTACGTTGGTAGATTCTCACTATTGGCATCAAAACTATGAATGAACACATGTGGAGTTATGTACTTAACAAAAGGTGGAGACCTGACCTCCACAGTCACCGGACCTGAACCCAATCCAGATGGTTTGGGGTGAGCTGGACCCCAACAAGTGCTAAACACCTCTGGGAACTCCTTCAAGACTGTTGGAGAAGCATTTCAGGTGACGACCTCTTGAAGCTCATCGAGAGAATGCCAAGAGTGTGCAAAGCAGTAATCAGAGCAAAGAAACTAGAATATAAAACTAGTTATTTCACCTTTTTTTGTTAAGTACATGTGTTCATTCATAGTTTTGATACCTTCAGTGAGAATCTACCAACGTCATAAAAATATATAAAACACATTGAATGAGAAGGTGTGGCCAAACCTTTGGCCTGTACTGTACTGTATGTTCAAAGTTAAAATTTCAGTGGGTAGTCTGCACTGTGTGTGATGCATCTGTGATGTATGTATATCAAAAGGGGGAGATAAAAAAAAAACTGGCCCCATAAATATAAAATTGTGTCTATATTGTGAAATGTTCGGTACTTCACAGCTTGTAAACCTATACAGACAGTGTTTCTGATAATTTGTGATTCTAAAGTATTTTCTCTTAATTAAAAGTTATGTCATTGTCAAATTGAACAATGCATTATCAATCCCTCTATAGTATCCCGTGGAACACAACGTTGGTTTCTATGTGCACCACTATGTGTTAATTCAGTTTGGCCGTGCTCATTGTCCTGATGAATACTGTATTTGTGTGTACAATGTCATACATTAATACAATACCTTAAGGCAAATATTGCAGTCTTGTGTAAATGTATGAACCTGCTTGGATGTTATATACTGACTGGCGCTGATGATACTGAACTGGCTCTGGATTCTCGCGTTTTGCGCGTCGGGATGCTCACAACGCAGCACGAAATGCCGACTGTAGCCTCCGGCAACTCGTCATCCTCGGTCCATTCATTCAGGTCGGGGTTGTACACCTGGATGCATTTCTTATATTTCTTCTCAACCTCATTCCAGCCTCCCAGGACGTAGGCCCGGTTATTCAGGGCGGCGGCGCCCGCCGTGCTGACCCCCACGTGCAAGGGGGAAGCGTAGCTCCACTGCCCGGAATGGGGATTAAAACACTCCACCGCCAAGACGTCTACCCGTTCGCCGCGGCCCCCCAGCTGGCTGCCGCCGATGACGTAGGCGCGGTCGCCGACGGAGACGGCGCAGTGCCAGCCCCTCGGGGTGCTCAGGCCGTTCTTGTCCTGCCAGCTGTCGGTGGACGGCTCGTACGCGCACACCGCCCGGGAGTAGGCGTTGTTGATGTAGCCGCCGGTGACCAGGATCTTGCCGTCGATGACCGTGCTCGCGTGGCAGCACCGCGGCACCTCCATGGGCGCCTTCGCTTGCCACTGGTTGGACGAGGGCACGTAGCACTCCAGGGACGCCTGGCAGCCCTCCGAGTTGCGGCCTCCCACGGCGAACAGGAGGCCGTTGAAGGTGCTCAGGCTGAAGTGAGTCCGCTTCTGGATCATGTTGGCCAGGTGGATCCAAGTGTTGAATCGGGGATCGTATCTAGTGTGAAGTGAGGTGATTGTCACATGTGATACACAGCAGCACAGCACACGGTGCACACAGTGAAATTTGTCCTCTGCATTTAACCCATCACCCTGAGTGAGCAGTGGGCGGCCATGACAGGCGCCCGGGGAGCAGTGTGTGGGGACGGTGCTTTTGCTCAGTGGCACCTTGGCGGCTCGGGATTCGAACCGGCAACCTTCTGATTACGGGGCCGCTTCCTTAACCGCTAGGCCACCACCGCCCCCGCATGCTGGGACCTCAGGTTTGGAAGTGACCATTTCTCATACTCACCTGCTGAAGTTGCTAACCGCGTGCTTGGCCTGGTTCCTTGCGTCATTTTGGTCCTCACCGCCCGCGACGTACAGAAAGCCATCCAGGACCGCCACGCACTGATTGAAGCTCTTTGCAGGCATCTCGGTCAACTTGTTCCACACGTTGTCAGCATCTCTGTAGAGGACCTCCTTGCTGAGAGACTTTTCTGTCAAGGCCGGCCGCCCACCTACCGTGAGCAGGACCTTGAGGCCGCCGCGGACCTTGGTCCTCCGAGACTGCAGGATGTTCTGTTGGTACGGCAGCAGGTGGTAGTTCATGGCATCGACCAGCAGGCGGTGACATTCGGGGTCCTGCATCATCCTCGGCACGCTCTGGACATGGCTGACCAGGTCCTGGGCCGAGATGGTGCCGAAGCGGATGTTGGTCAGCAGGTCTGCGGCGTACTTCAGCCTCTTCTCGTCGAAATCCAGCCACTTCATGGCAATCTGGAAAGCCGTGAGCTCGGATGGCAGCTGAAGAGAATCGTCCGTCAGAAACTCGTTGATCTGCTCGTACGGCAGCTTGAGGAACTGCTCCATCTCTGAAAATTCGATGAAGTTCTCGCGCATGAACTTCTGCGCCGCCTCCTTGGTTTCTTTGAGGTTGTACGTGTCCGCGATGTTCGCCACGTACATGCAGTTCTCCACGCTGATCTCCTGCATCAGGAAGTCGCTGCACATTTTCACGAGCGTCTGGACCTGCAGGAAGAGCGCCGCTGCGATGGTGCTGCCGATGGTGTACAGCGACAAGGTCAGTTTCCCAGAGTATGCGTACGTAATGGCCGTGGCCAGGCCAACCGGGGAGACGTCGCTGAGGTCTATCTTCTGAAGGGACGGTTCCTTCTTCAGCACGTTCCGGATGTATTCACTGCAGGAGGCCATCACAACTTTGTGGACGTCGAAAGACTTCGATTTAGTGGAGACGATCAAGTCACACAGGAAGCTGTCCTGTCTCATGTTGTTCAAGCCCTCCAGGAGGTTGGGCGCATAGACGGCATCGTTGACCTCGGTCGAGATGCAGCTGAAGCCATTTCCACCCTCCAGAAGAGCGTTCAGCCCATTGATCTTGTTGACTGGACCATCCTCCACCAGTATGGTCATCTCGTTTATGTCTCCTTTGTTCTTCTTGGCAGCTTTGTTCTTCTTGGGTGCCATGACTGTAGCAGGGGGGCGGGGTCACGGCCGAGACCTGAAACAACATGCACATTTATTACCGCCACTTGCACACGTTAACACCACATGCACACCCATAATAGTGTGATAATAAAGATATTAAATCAGCAACTGCAGCCTGAACATAGAATAGAATATTTCCGAGTTAAAAAGCAGAGGGAAAAAGAGCAGGACCTTTACATTTACAGCATTTACCAGACGCCCTTATCCAGAGCAACTTACAATCAGTAGTTACGGGGACAGTCAGGGACACGAGTCAGGGACACGATGGTAGTAAGTGGGATTTGAACATGGGTCTTCTGGTTCATATGCGAGGCCAAAGGTTACCCTAAATGCAGATAGATTAGCTTTATTTGAGCATCTGTACTTGACTAATGAACTTGTTTCGTTACTCTTTACTCGAACAGGACTGCGGGGGACGGTCAGCGTGGCCGTGTCCCCATCAGCATTCCTCACTCTGCATCTGTCACAAGTTATCAGGAGCGCGTCCAGGAATAGAAGCGCAGCCTCGGCGTGCCTTTTATAGACGTGCTGCCCCCCCCCACCCCTTTAAAAATAAAACTTTTATGGACATTTGCAATCGAATAGCTGCAAATGTGGTTAAAATACATGCAAATTAAAGAAGTAGAAGCGGGGTGACGTGTCGTTTCCGAATCGACGCGCGTTTGGAGTCACACAGACGCAACAATCATGCGGCACAAAATAAACGCCAAATACACGCCAAACGTGAGCATTTTTATGTCGTCCTGTTTCCAGAAATGTCACCGGTGCGCGACACTCACCAGCGCAGGGACGAAGCAGAGGCCGGAGCAGAAGGGACTCGCACCTCCAAGCTGGTGTGCAGGGGAGGGAGAGAGAGAGAGAGAGAGAGAGAGAGAAAGGGAGAGAGAGATCTGGAGGAACTGGGGATTAACTCCTCCTCCCCGGTCCGCGAACCGCCGCCCACTTACCGCCGATAAAACTGTCGCTCGTCTAAGTCGTCGCTGCTGCCCTTAGTATGATTTCAGTGGGCCTTATTATTATGATTATTATTATTAGTATTATTGCATATTGGGTTTTTTTTGTGTGGAAGAAGTCCCCCCCCCGGCGCGCGGTAATTTCAAATCATGACGTCACACGCCACTGCGACGTCATACGGATTCTCTTTATTTACACGGCTTCTCTTTTTTTTCCGAAGCGTCTTTGTTTTTCACAGATACTTAATTACCGGAGTGAATATAGTAAACAGTCACTCATTATGCTGTTTTAAAAGTTACACTACATGTATATCCAGCGGTTTCAATCATTTAATTAGTAGTAAGACATGAAAGCCGTCTAAATAAAGACGGCTTGTGACGTCATGATTTGAAATCAGCGCGGGGAAATTAATTTCCCGCGACACCACCTAACGTTAACGTCGGCGTGTGACGTCATGATTTGAAAACAGCTCGGTGAACTGAATTTCCCGCGACACCGCCTAACGTTGCACGTCGGCTTGATGACGTCATGATTTGAAATTGATCACGCCCCGCCCACCCCGATTTAAATGGACAGGTGTGCCGAACACGTGGGCGACCATAATGGCCGCGGCGGACGTAGGCAAGGTGTTGCAGTCGAAACGTAAGCTGAAAGAATCGCCCGACTCGAAAACGGTATATATTAAGCTTTTTGAAGACGCCAGCCTTGTAAAAAAAAAAATGTCCCATAACTGTGCCGTTTGCGCGTTGCTTCGGAGGGGGCCGGAAGTGAACGGTGCGCGGCCGGTGTGGGGGGGAGTGTAGCGTCTTGGTGCAGAGATCGGGGGTTCGGGGTGGCGACCTGGGCGCTGAAAGTAGCCGCCCAGTTGTCCCCGTCCCGTCCCCGCATTAACGCGCCGGTCAACTCGTGCAACCGCGACACCGCGGACACCTCGTCCGACCGCCAGGCAGCGGTGTCCGGTACCCTCACGTCTCTAATAAAAACGGGGTTCCAGCCGCGAAGCCTGCACTTGCTTTGTCCATTTATAGTCCTGTGGACCCCCCCCGCATCCTATACATAGCCCCCGTCCCCCCCGTGCGTGGTCAGCACTTCCAACTCCTGGATCAGGGACATGTGTGCAGGGACGCGTGTGTAATAAATACATATGTGGGGGGGGAAAAAAGCATTTGTTAACACGTATGTTTTCTGAAGGTTCTGAACACACTGAAGAAGCTTGAGGAGTTGGACATAACCCTCGACATTCTTGCAGTAAGCGTCCTTTTCGCCAAATGCGTGCGTAATTTGTGCAGAACTGTGCTGTTTTTTTTTGTTTTAAACATTTTTTTAATTCTGAGTCGCCGTAGGAAACGGGAATTGGCAAAGTGGTCAACTCGTTTCGTAAGCATGCGGATGCGGGAGGCGTGGCCAAGACGTTGGTGAACCGGTGGAAGAAGTTGGTTCCCAAAGATGGTTCAAGGTAATACGATTGGGTTTGGCTTTCTATGGTGTATTTAATTTGTTTTTTTTTTTTTAATAACTTGACGCAGCGTGTGTGTCCTCCCGTCTTTATTTTCATTGCTTTTTAGTAAGCAGGACTCTTCATTGAAGACCCTCCCGTCAAACAATGCAAGAAAACAAAGCAAGGACGGGGGACCGCTGGACGACTGTGGCGACCAGAGGAGCCGGAGTAGAGATGAGAAGCCCAGCGCCGCGAAGGAATCGAAAGACACAGCGGATGGCGAAGAGAAACCGCGAGCCGAAAAGGGGGAGTTGAACGGTAAACCGAGCGCGCGCCCCAAGTCCCACGGACGGGCCGCTAAGCCGAGATCCAAGCCTGACGTGAAACCGGCGTCGAGCGGGACTAGAACGCGTGAACGTCGGGGTCCGGAAAAGGCTAAAAGGGCCCCGGCGCGGGCTGAGGAAGCGGGGAGAAAAGCCAGTGCGGGTAAAAGCCCCGGAAGCAGCAGCAGCGGCGGCGTCGGCAAGAAGAGGGTGAAGGGGGACCCCGAGATCGTGGATCAGAGCGATAACGAGCTCGACGGCCCCGAAATGTCTTTTGAGGCCTACCTGAGCTACGACCTGGAGGTGCCTAAAAGGAAAAAGAAGTCGCGTGACCGCAAGAATCCTCCGAAAAGACGGCGGCCTACCGACGCCGCCGAGATCTCCGGAGCCAAATCGAGCACGGGGTCGGCCAAAGATGGTGCAGAAACGGTAACTCCGGGCCGTTCGGCCATGTTTTTGCGTGTACTTTTACTTGGCAGACGCTTTCATCCTGGGGGACACTCAGGGTTAACTGTCTTGCTCAGGGACACGATGCTAGTAAGTGGGGTTTGAACCTGGGTCTTCTGGTCCATAGTCGAGTGTGAAGGGGCAGTGGTGGCCTAGAGGTTAAGGAAATGGCCCCGTAATCAGAAGGTTGCCGGTTCGAATCCCGATCCGCCGAGGTGCCACTGAGCAAAGCACCGTCCCCACACACTGCTCCCCGGGCGCCTGTCATGGTGCCCACTGCTCACTCAGGGTGATGGGTTAAATGCAGAGGACAAATTTCACTGTGTGCACCGTGTGCTGTGCTGCTGTGTATCACGTGCCAATCACTTCACTTTACCCGCTAGGCTACTACCTACCACCTTTATATAAGATGATATATGATGTAAAACGTAATTGATATTCTTATTAATTGGTAAGACCACGAAGCAGTCGGTCCTGGAGGAGCTGCTGAATTTGCCGCTGCCGGCGGTCCTGCCGGAGTGCGACGACATTTCCAGCTTCCGCTACTTCGAGGACAAGCGTGAGTGCCGCGCGAATGAACCCCGTCCTTTTGGCTAGAGACTCCGGCCTGCCGCTGTCTGACGCGTGCGTTCCCAACCCAGCGGAAGGCCGCGCCGCGGACGCGGGCGAGGAGGCGCCGGCGTTCACGGGCCAGAGGCTCAACCGGAAGATGCAGGTCTACTCCGGCGCCAAGATCGCCTACTTGCCGTCGATGATGTCCCTGTACCAGCAGTGCATCCGCGCCCTCCAGAACAACATCGACCGTGAGTCGGCGTGAGTCAACATCGGCGTCCCCCCCCCCCCCCCCCCGCGCTCTTAACCGGCCGTCCCTCTTCTCCCCGCAGTGCTGTACGACATCGGAGGGGTGCCGTTCGACATCCTGAAGCCGGTGCTGGAGCGCTGCACGCCGGAGCAGCTCCTTCGCATTGAAGAGTGCAACCCGGTCAGGGAATTAGCCCTTCACTCGGGCATTTGTAAAGTGAAAAAATGTCACTTTTTTTTATTTTCCCACTTTATACCTTGCTGTTACACATATTTCGACCTTCGACCTTGGGGCAGTGGTGGCCTAGCGGTTAAGGAAGCAGCTCCATAATCAGAAGGTTGCCGGTTCGAATCCCGACCCGCCAAGGTGTCACTGAGGTGCCGTCCCCACGCGCTGCTCCCCGGGCACCTGTCATGGCCGCCCACTGCTCACCAAGGGTGATTGGTTAAATGCAGCGGACAAATTTCACTGTGCACTTTCACTATTTTGTTTTATATTAACCAAATATTACACTTATTTATATTTGCATATTGGATCATTGTATATTTGCAATACTGTGGTCTGTAGCAGCCGCCAAAGCATTTCACTGCGTATCGTACCGTGTATGACTGTGTAGGTGACGAATAAAATAATCATTTTGAATTTGAATACCATGCACTTTGGGACGGTCTTGTGTGGAACCAGAATTGTAAATTCTGCGTTGTCTTGACGTTCAAATCCAGGTGTTTATCGGCGAGACGGACGACCTGTGGGCGAAGCACTGCAAGAAAGACTTCCGCAACTCTCAGCTGCAGGAGTACGAGTCGTGGCGGGAGATGTACCTCCGGCTGTTCGAGGAGCGGGAGAAGAAGCTGAAGAGGCTGACCAAGACCATCGTCTCGGCTCACTCGGGCAAGCCCAAGGGTGCGGACGGCGACTCGGTGCAGTGAAATGCTTATTGACTTGTGGTCCCATCGCATCTGTCAATCACATTTTTTAAAAATGACTTTTCAAACGTGTGAACTAATTCAATGAGTTGGGGCACCGGCCTTGTAAAGGTGGACGAGGCCGCCTGTCCCGTGGCTTATTTCCCCGCAATTTAGCCCTCAAAAGTCCAGCGCTAAGGCTTACTCGGAGACGGCCTTGTCGCCCTGGCTTTGATCCCTCCTCCGACCTTCGTTACAGGTCGACAGGTGAAACTGGCGTTCATCCACTCGGCTGCCAAACCGCCCAGGAGCGTACGGATCCAGCAAGAGATCCACGGGACGGCCGGCCCCGTCCTGCAGCATCATCCGCTGGACAAGCCCGGGTGCGTTCAGCTCTCCCCGCGAAACAGCCAACGGATTATTAACACGCGTTTTAAGCAGTCGTGTTGTGTAAATTGTGCAGGCGGACCTCTTAATTGCATTTTTGTGTGTGTGCACGGGCGTGCAAAACGCGCTTTCTTTACCGTTCCAGTTATAAGTGCCAAGAAAGCCGAGGTAAACCAAGCTATAATGAGTCTCCAAGACCCGGCAGCAACACCTCCAATTCCAACCAAGCGCAGGATCCAAGGAAGATAAAAAGTGAGTTGCACTTCTTGTACACGTAGTTTTTACATCCGTGATTGCTGATCGAACCATGACACGTTGCGCGGGGCGGGGGGACAAGCAGGTTAATTGCACGAATAACACGGACAAGCCAGCAGCGTAACGCGTGCTTTTAGACTTGGTCAAGCCACGCCTCCTAATATAAATGGAAAGCCGCAATAAAACTCTGCGAGCGAGCAGATAACGTTACGCTGCCCCACCCGCTGACCTGATGTACAGCCACGGGGTGTAGCTTTAAATACTGCATGCTTAAAAGTGAACAGGTGTTTTTTTACGTCTCTGTGAGCTGGCTTGTATGAATATTCCTGTGTGTGTGTGTGTATATATAATATATGTATTTTTAGCCTTATTTGCTACTGTTAATGTGTCGAATAAATATTAAAATTCTTTTTACAAAAGAATGCAACCACGCTGCATGCCTGAAATTGCAATATTGAATTGTCATACAAATGGCTGTATGTAATTTTAATAAAGTGTTCTTTCTCTTATTTCTTACAACTTCCAGGAGTTGCACCCATGATGGCAAAATCCCTGAAAGCCTTTAAGAAGCAGTTGGGTCGCCGATGAATTAATGGCTATTTATTACAATTTTTTTTTTTTTGTAACTTTCATCAGAGTTGTATTTATGTACCGAATTTCTCTCTTCACTGGATGTCTTTTGTCACCTGCCGTCCTGTTAAAAGGCAGATTGTACCGTGTAATGCACTATGAATGAGCTCTCAGAATTAAAAGCAGTAAGAACCACCGAACCACCATGGTTTTTCTGTTTTCTTTGCTTCTCGGACCTTGCCTTGTGGACTCGGTCTCCCCCTACCGGCCGTGAGCGGTACAGCATCGTCGTGTTGCGACTGTGACGAGCCACAGGTTGCAAATGCGTTCTTTTGCAAACTTTAATAAAAGCGTATTAAATTCACCCTGTTTTCACGCCTGCGCGACGTAAATTGACGTAAAACAGGAGCTGTAATTACGTACGCTTCTTTACAGGCAGACATCCGGGTTACAAGACACGCCTGTAATGCTTTTATATATATATATATATAAATATTTTTTTTTCTTTTCTCGCACGTCTCGAAGGTCGCTTTATCTCGGAAGTGTTTTCGTGCTCCCGGTAACCCGACTTTCCCGGAGGGCGAGAGAGAGGGGCGGGGCGACACCAGGGCGGAGCGGCGTGGCGTCGTGACGTCACGCTGGAACGGGCGTAGCGAATGTTCCGGGTCAGAAAGCTGAACGGAGAGGAAATTTGGACGCGGGACGGCGATGCGGGATTTCCCGAGCGGCCGCGGAACGTTTTTGAAGGCGACGCTCCGCCGCGGGGATTGAAGGGCATGGACGCGGGGCCGAGAGCCGCTCGGTAAAAGTGTGCGAAGTGGGGAGGAGTGAGGCGCTACGAAGCCCCGCGGTTGTTTATTTCGCTTTTCTGCCCTGTTTTCCCTCCCTCCCTCCCTCCCTCCCTCTTCTTCTCTCTCTCCCAGACTTCCATCCGGTGGAAGTGAGCGGATTTAATTTTTAATTAAAAAAAAAAACAAAAAACATATATATATACACATCGAGGTGTCATCCAGGCGAGCGAAGCCCGTGATGTTCCACTGTATCCCGCTGTGGCGGTGCAGCCGTCACATCGAGTCGCTCGACAAGCGCCACTGCTCCCTGCTCTACGTCCCGGATGAGATCTACCGCTACAGCCGCAGCCTGGAGGAGCTTCTGCTGGACGCCAACCAGCTCCGAGACCTGCCCAAGGTGAGCGCCTCGGCTCCCCCCGAGGGAACCTGTTGCAGCCCCGGAACTCTGAACAAAAAAAAATGGAATAAAATGTCGTCCACAGGTGTTTTTTTTTTTTTTTTTTTTTTTTTTATTATTATTTTTTTTTCTCTGCTCGTTTCTCGCTCCACCCGTATTTACCATCAGCTGTGGCCTCGAGTTTAAAGGAGCAGAAGCCCCCTCCCTGGACCCATCTTCTCATGGTGTTGCTGCACCTGCATGAGTTTAATACAGTACTATTCCATTTACATTTACAGCATTTACCAGACGCACTTATCCAGAGCGACAGGGAAAGTGCCCCCCCTGGAGACACTCCGGGTTAAGTGTCTTGCTCAGGGACACGATGGTAGTAGGTGGGGTTAGAACCTGGGTCTTCTGGTTCACAGGCGAGTGTGTTACCCCACTAGGCTACTACCACCCACCCCACCTCTTGTCTCTTACATTTACAGCATTTACCAGACGCACTTATCCAGAGCGACTTAGTCAGTAGTTACAGGGACCGTCCCCCCCTGGAGTGTCTTGCTCAGGGACACGATGGTAGTAAGTGGGATTTGAACCCGGGTCTTCTGGTTCACAGGCGAGCGTGTTACCCGCTAGGCTACTACCACCCCTACAACCTTCTCAAGCTTCTCCCGTGTGCAGAAATTCCAGGCCGTGGCACTTCCGCACGTTCCTCTTCTGTCTTCCGTGCGCTTTATTGCGCCCTGTTGTTCATTGACCCGACCTCCTTTACGAGCCAGTACGGTGGGACGGCCCGCGCCGAGCTGCCACTAGTCGTGGAAGAGAAGAGGGACGTGGATGTTCTGCTGACCCTCCTTCACGCCGGTTTATTGCAGCCACTCGTGTCTGCGAACGACGACCCGGCTGGAATTCCGCTGGAGGAATTATCCCGGATCGGCTCTGTGGAAACGCGTCACTCCGGCCGGTTAATGCGGACGTGTGGCTGCGCTTTCCCCGGCCCGGGCGGCGTTCGGGCCCTGGGGAGAGGAAGCCTTCACCGTTTCAGCTTCTGCGGCTCTGCTTTCGCCAAGTCGCCGCGCCGGTGTTACGCAACGGGGCGTCGGAGGTCACGCCCTGGGCCGGTTTCCGTATCGCACCTTCACTGAAACCTGACTGTGCGGCGGGGCTGCGGGTCGCGTAGTAGTGTGCAACACGCCGGGGGCAGGTTGGTGCCAAGTAACGCCTCAGTAGAACATTACTAAATATCTAAATATCTACAGTACAGGCCAGAAGTCTGGACACCTTCTCTTTCAACGTGTTTGCTTCATTTTCATGACCATTTACGTTGGTAGATTCTCACTGAAGGCATTAAAACTATGAATGAACACATGTGGAGTTATGTACTTAACAAAAAGTTGAGACCTGACCTCCACAGTCACCGGACCTGAACCCAGTCCAGATGGTTTGGGGTGAGCTGGACCAACAAGTGCTAAACACCTCTGGGAACTCCTTCAAGACTGTTGGAGAAGCATTTCAGGTGACGACCTCTTGAAGCTCATCGAGAGAATGCCAAGAGTGTGCAAAGCAGTAATCAGAGCAAAGAAACTAGAATATAAAACATGTTTTCACGTATTTCACCTTTTTTTGTTAAGTACAGAACTCCACATGTGTTCATTCATAGTTTTGATGCCTTCAGTGAGAATCTACCAACGTAAATGGTCATAAAAAAAAAGAAAACACGTTGAATGAGAAGGTGTCTCCAAACCTTTGGCCTGGACTATGTATTCATGGCATTTTTCAGATCCCCTTGTCCCCCTGGAGACCCTTTGGGCTTTGAAAGTCCCATTTCCCAAAATCCTGATCTCCTGCTTCATAGACGCTTTATTCACTAGGCGACTATTATTAATCGCCTGTTAATAAGGCGTGGCGCTTTTTATGCATTCTATTAGCTGTAATAATCACGGTTGGCTCTGAGGCGCGACCTCTTGCGCGACCTCTGCTAATGGACGGTGGGAGGAGGAGCCCATCTGTGGATTGTTGTCGCAGGCTGACGAAGTTTGGAGAGGCCAGCGGGTCCCCTCCGGCCTCACCAAACACGTCGCGAACCCCGGCCTGGAGGCGGCAGGGTGTCCGTTGGCCAAATGTCGAGCCGAGACGCAGCGCCGCACACGCCAGGAGGATGGAAAAGGCCTCGGGTCATCGGCGTGGCCGAGTTGGAAGTTGCCTCGTTGTTAATATTGATAATGATTTTTAATTTTTTTGTGAGGATGACTGCAGAGATCCTCTCTCCTGTCATTTAACGGTTCCCTTTTTTTCGGCCATCGGCGCACAATTAGCCTGACCCCCGTCCCCGTGTGCCGAACCCAATCCGGCTTTGCGTATTGACTTAGGCGCTCGCGTTCGCTCTGACCGACGGCTCGGAGGAATCAGGGCGGCTGGCGGCGACGGGTAAAACGGGTTCTTTCCTCCTTCCTTCTCTGTAAGAAGGCCCGCCTCTTCTCGGCTCGTGTTGTCACGGCCTCTTATTGTTGCCGGCCTTCGAGGACATGGTGGCGTCAGCCGGTTTCTGTCTCTCCTCACAACTCCTCACTCACATTTCGTTTTTATAATTGCAACCTAAACCTTGATATAAAAAAAAAAAAAAAGTGAAGTGATTGTCACTTGTGATACAGTGCAGCACAGCACACGGTGCACACAGTGAAATGTGTCCTCTGTATTTAGCCATCGCCCTCGGTGAGCAGTGGGCAGCCATGACAGGTGCCCGGGGAGCAGTGTGTGGGGACGGTGCTTTGCTCAATGGCACCTTGGCGGATCGGCAACCTTCTGATTACGGGGCCGCTTCCTTAACCGCTGCCCCACGTGTACAGTACAGGCCAAAAATTTTTAGAAACACGTTCTCAGTCGATGTTTTAGAAACAACTTCTCATTCCATTTACGTTGGTAGATTCTCACTGAAGGCATCAAAACTATGAATGAACTTAACAAAATAGGTGAGATAACCGAAAACATGTTTTATATTCTAGTTTCTTTGTTCTGATTACTGCTTTACACACTCTTGGCATTCTCTTGATGAGCTTCAAGAGGTCGTCACCTGAGATGCTTCTCCAACAGTCTTGAAGGAGTTCCCAGAGGTGTTTAGCACTTGTTGGGGTCCAGCTCACCCCAAACCATCTGGATTGGGTTCAGGTCCGGTGACTGTGGAGGTCAGGTCTCCACTTTTTGTTAAGTACAGAACTCCACATGTGTTCATTCATAGTTTTGATGCCGTCAGTGAGAATCTACCAACGTAAATGGTCACGAAGATAAAGAAAACACGTCGAATGAGAAGGTGTGTCCAAACGTCTGGCCTGTACTGTATATATTATACTGATATCTGCAACTCCCCGGTCACCCAGTTGATTTTTCTCGGACGGACCGGGCTCCTCGTTTCCTGCGATCATTTTGTCCGATTAAATCTTCCCTCCCTGACCATGGGGTGATTTAAACTCCCCCAAACCCTGCTTGCTGGCGGTGACGACAAGTAGGTCACCATCCTGACAGAAATGAATAGTTGATTACATCACGGGGCGCATGAGCCGCGCGGCATTTACCAGGCCACTGGACATTAATTGCTTAACTTTTGTTATAAGGACATTGACTGAATTGATTGATTGTGTTTCGGGTTACGTCCTAGCAGCCTTTTTAGATGATTATAAGTCTGAACCGTGCAGTCTGCACTGCAGTCTGATTCACACCAAACCACGGTGTTTACTTTTTGCACGGTAATTTGTGACATTAAAATGTGTGATTTTATAAAGATGCAGCACGTCTGGTGGTATTTGAATTCAGTGAGCAGATAGTGATGCTTTCACGCATATTTTAAATAAGTACTGATGCATGCTATTTATTTTTACACATTTTTACACCTTATTCTCTTCGTTTTAATGTCATAATAAGCAACTAAGTCATTTCCTGTACGTCCCGAAATCCTTGTGTCTATTTTATCCCTTTGGTTTTTGTTTAGTCACATCTGTGGCGCACCATGCCAGCAAGTTTTCCCGAAATATCTCGTCGCCGCAACAACCGACGTGTGCGTGTGTGTGTGTGTTCCAGCCGTTCTTCCAGCTGGTGAAGCTTCGAAAGCTCGGACTGAGCGACAACGAGATCCAGAGGCTTCCTCCGGAGATCGCCAACTTCATGCAGCTGGTGGAACTCGACGTCTCGCGGAACGGTGAGGGCCCGCCGCCTTCCCACGCTGCTCTACCCATCACACCCAACCCATGAAAGCGGCTGTGGTGAAATCCACGATTAGACACAGCCTCCCAGCCGAGTAATAATTATCCTGGTTATATTATAGAGGGACAAACGGCGAGCCGGGCGGCCAAAGCCCATCGTAACTTGTGGCCTGACTGGCTGCCTTAAGTAGACTTCACGTTGAGCCGCTTCTGTGTCGTTTTTAAAGGAAACCTTCTTGTTTTTGCTCCTCTCACCAGACATCTTGGAAATCCCGGACAGCATTTCATACTGTAAAGCCCTACAAGTGGCCGACTTCAGCGGCAACCCGCTGACGAGGTAACGTACGGCGCATTGATTTATCATCGCAGTTTTATCACTCGCTTTATTCATTTGGGTTTCGGAAAGAGGCTCGGCTGCCGTGGTGGAACAGTCCATCGCCGACCGGTGTGACATCACCACCATAAACTGTGCCGAGGCACGGTTGTCACTCCCAGCCAATGAAAGGGCCCAGGTTGGAAACGACTGCGGTGTAATTTGGAATGAGGATTCATGAGTCCGGAGACTCTGTCGTTCGAGGTGTCTGCACGGTGCTCAGTTGTTCCTCAGGTCGGTGACCAGGGCCGCATCGTGGTTGGTTTCCGGTGTCTTGGTCCGGCTTCGGCGGGCCCTGGTCAAACTGTCCGGAAACTGCATTTCGGGCCCCGCTTGGATCGGTTTTAGAAAAGACTGTTTAAAGAGGCATTAAGGCCCGGAGCTGCGGACTAGCTGAGTTCTTACGGAGGATGACAGTGTATGTGTGTGTGTGTGTGTGTGTGTGTGTGTGTGTGTGTGTGTGTGTTTTTTATTACGGTTTCAGACTCATTATAGGCAGACATTATCCGGTATAAATAAAGCCTGCTACCTGCCAAGGGCCCCGTGAAAACATGCCCACCGCCTTTTTCCTGCTTTAACCTGCCTTTCCTCACACTGTCCTCCGGTTTTGTCTTCCAGGTTGCCAGAGAGTTTTCCAGAGCTCCGGAATTTAGTATGCCTCTCCCTCAATGACATTTCTTTGCAGGCCTTGCCTGACAACATAGGAAAGTAAGTTTATCTGTTATGTTGTTTACTCCGTAGTACTGAAAAATGTTTGCGTTTACTCGACTGAAATTAAGAATATGACTAAAGAAGAACTTCTTTTCGAATTTTTACGCGCCCAGTTTCAGTCTGCCGCCCGATGCATGACGGTACTTGTCTCATGCACGTCGGCATGTAGCTCGTCTCCGAGAGCTCGTAAAATACCCTTTTAAAAAAAGGTACGTTATTCCAAAACGCGCTCCGCGTCCTGGTCCGCTTCCCGTGCCGCTGGCTGGGCCCGCCGTTGCGTTGGCGTGGCAACATATTTGCTGAAATTAGGGATTTACAGCTTTGTTGTTCTGGCACAGATGGGTCTGTGGTTGTTGTCCCAGGCTCGGGTTTAATTTTTTTTTTTCTCTTTTTCTCCCCTCTGGCCGTAATAAAAAGATTGAGGGCAAATAGAGCGGGCCGAGCGGGTAATACCACAGTCACCAATTTGCGGCGATTTGGTAATATCTCGTACGTTAAATATGAGCCGGCAGTTCGTTTTCTGCCTTAAACGGATGGAATGTTTACGGGGTGGTAGTAGCCTAATGGGTAACACACTTGCCTATGAACCAGAAGACTACAGAGTCACAGGTTCGAATCCCACTTACTACTGTTGTGTCCCTGAGCAAGACAACTTAACCCTGAGTTGCTCCAGGGGGGGACTGTCCCTGTAACTACTGATTGTAAGTCGCTCTGGATAAGGGCGTCTGATAAATGCCATAAATGTAAATGTTTGTGCGGGAGCGTATATCGACGTGACTTTTAATTGTTGGTCTTGAAGAACGCTCGCGGTCAGCAGCTTGACCTCGGGGTCGTTAACAGGTGGCCGGTTATAAATCCTCCTCCAGGGAAGATCGATTTTTTCATATCCCTGCTATGTAATCTGGCATGGTTTAGATAGTGGGTGTGTGTGTTGAGGATGGGGCGGTGGGGACCTGCGCGGCTCTACAGCGCGGGGTTAGCCCTTCATCGAGGAGATATTATTTATAGATATAAATCGCATTGCGACTCTGTTAATCCTGCGGCTGGCTGCTTTGTGCTGTAGGTCGCATTTATTTGCTTTTCTCGCGGACTTCAGAGCCAATTGAACCACACAGATTACACTCGATGATGTAGATGTTCATTAACCAAACATCCTGTCCAGACATGTTAAACGACTGCGGTGTCAGTCATAAATGGTTTTTGGGTCCCCTGACATGAAAATGTGGCTTTGTGATGAGGTGATTTAACATTAATACGAGTTCCCCCGGCCTGTCTGTGGTCCTGCAGTAGCCTGAAGTGGTGATAGGTGTAAAGAGCGGCCCCTCCCCTAAAACATTATCGCCACGGACCATCATGGCTTCCAAACATGCGAAGCATTGCAGTTGTTTGGTGATTGGATGTAAAAATGAGCACAAATGTATATCTATCTATCTCTATTTCTCTCTCTTGCTATCACTCTCTCTCTCTCTCGATCTCTCGCTATCACTCTCGATCTCTCGCTATCACTCTTGATCTCTCGATCTCTCGCTATCACTCTCGATTTCTCGATCTCTCGCTATCACTCTCTCTCTCTCTCTCTCTCTCTCTCTCTCTCTCTCTCTCTCTCTCTCTCTCTCTCTCTCTCTCTCTCTCTCTATATATATATATATATATATATATATATATATATATATATATATATATATATATATATATATTTGAAACATTATTTGCTTTTATATCGGTTGTTGGTGTTGATGACATCATTTCCGCGAATGCCCGCTCAACTTCTATAGGCCGCTCTCCGGTGCCTGTACTTGTGCACCAAGGCTGAATTTCAAAAAGAGGCTTCAGATACAGTATTAGGGGACCGATATAAAAGCAAATGTCAGGAGACCTTCAATAATCCTCTTGGTTTATTTGTGGAGTAGATAAATTATTATTATTATTATTATTATTATTCATTTTTTCCTAATTTTTAAATATTAACCAATTGTTTGGCATCGTACCAAAATACAGATAGTGGAGAAATGGAGTGACGATATGGGAATGAGCACAACATTTATAAAATGTAATGGAAAATACTGCAGTTTGACCTTTTCATCTCTAGCATTGTCTCTTGAGGTGAATAGCTTTGCTCAAGCCGTTCCGCTCACAAAATCATTAACCGATTCCGGTTTTCCATAAACTCTGGAGATTATTTGTTATACCGAGCACGCCGCTCCGCTCTTTTTGACCGGCTTTGGAACGCTGCTCCTTGCGTGGTTCGCCATGTGCCGTTTATGGATACGTTCAGTAATCCTCTTCCCCAACTTGTACCAACACGATTTGCCGCTGTTCGGATATTTCTCCGGCAGTGATAGTCGTCTGAGATGCCCGGCGGGAATTTAATAAGACCGGTCTGACCGGTCTGCATCATCAGTGCCAGGTGTTGCTCATATTTTCCTTAAATCTTTGTGTACACAAACGCAAGGAAGGTACAGGTGTGAATTACGTACGTACGTGCATACTGTGTACAGTTCAGCCGTCAATAAAAAAATATTAAATGAAATAATACTTCATTACATTCATAATTTGCCTTACTCTGTTCACCACAGCCTGTGTAACTTGGTGTCACTGGAACTCAGAGAGAATCTGTTAAAGCTTTTACCAGAGTGAGTATCCTTTTTTTTAATTATTATGTATTATTATTTATGTTCACGTTCAGTTATGGGACACTATCACAGTCGTCACCCACAGTAAAGAGTTTTTGTGATTTTACGTCTCATATTGATCAGGATGTTTCGGCAAAGGAAATACCTTTTACCACAAATTAATTTCATATTAATAATGTTTAATTGTAGGAATTGTCTCAATACATATCGATTTATCATCTGCTTATCCTGAGCATGTCCCATTGACCATTTACCAATTTAGCATATGCAGAATCGTTAATAGCTTGTTAAACATTTGTAATGAATGTGCATTCATTAATTAACCTGTTGGTGTTCTATTTGGTGTTCACGGGTACTATTGAGTTCTGAGCCTCAAGAAATGTGAAGGGAATTGTGTAGGGGTGGTAGTAGCCTAGTGGGTAACACACTCACCTATGAACCAGAAGACCCAGGTTCAAATCCCACTTACTACCATTGTGTCCCTGAGCAAGACATTTAACCCGAAGTTGCTCCAGGGGGACTGTCCCTGTAACTACTGATTGTAAGTCGCTCTGGATAAGGGCGTCTGATAAATGCTGTAAATGTAAATGTAATGGAAGTGATTGTCACTTGTGATACACAGCAGCACAGCACACGGTGCACACAGTGAAATTTGTCCTCTGCTTTTAACCATCACCCTTGGTGAGCAGCCATGACAAGCGCCCAGGGAGCAGTGTGTGGGGACGGTGCTTTGCTCAGAGGCACCTTGGCGGGATTCGAACCGGCAACCTCCTGATTATGGGGCCGCTTCCTTAACCGCTAGGCCACCACTGCCCCAATTGGACATCATATTAAGTGTCTTGAGGAAAATGGGTCCTCGCGCTCAAAAAGTTTTAACTCGCTTCCAAGTCTCAACACTGAGCCGGTGGAGTTCGGTGAAGCAGCCACTCAGAGCCTCCGAGCGTTTGCTGGGTCGTCCTGCACAGCGGACCATACCAAATTTCAGCCGTCCAGTGCTGTGTGCTTAATAAGAGGATGAGCTTGAGCATCATCTGATCATGACCTTACACGGAATGCGATGTCTGAAAACTCTGGCTTTGCACTCGTTCATAGTCCAAACTTTTTACTTCCACAGGTCTCTGTCTCATCTTAGTAAACTTGAAGAACTGGATCTGGGGAACAATGAACTTTATAATCTGGTAAGTTGGATGAATCTCACGTTGGTGTAGATAATTACATTTGCAGGACATCTGACCTGCAGATTTCACTGAAAATTGTAATAGTTCATGAGTTGTTGTGGGGATGATCTACATATTTTAACATGTACATAAGATACATGTTTTGTAGAGGCGTGAACCTTCACTGGTCTCACAAATTGATTCTATTACGATTATCAATGCCTCGATTATCAGTGCATCACCACGCATCTCATCAATTTTAACTCGAATTTTTATTCAAGAAAATCTCCAATCAACATCACTATGATATAGAAATAACGCTATACATTTTAATGTTTATTTGTGAACAGTACATTTTATTTTCACCCCCCCCCCCTCATAAATTGAGTGTCACTGATAAACAGGCTGCTGAATGTTCGAAAAGCGCGTGAGCTCAGTGTGAACTGGCCCCACAATGGACCACAGAGGACCATGCTGGGTCACAATTGCTACCCAGATGTCCGCTTGGCTTGTTTACCCTGGTGACGTCACCTGCTGCCGTTGCTTGTTCCCCTTTAACCCGTGTCAACTTTGCTCCTGTGCAGCCTGAAACAATTGGGTGTCTTGTCAGCTTGAAGGACCTGTGGTTGGATGGAAACCAGCTGAGTGAAATTCCTGCGGTAAGGATTTAATGTATAGTTGTTGGTGCGTGTGTAAGTTTCCTGTTATATTTACTGGGTATTTTGGCAGCAAAGCAGCTACGACTTGCGGCGTGTTTGGTAGGTCAGAGTATTTCTGAATACGGAGCAACATTGGATTGTTAATGAAGATTGTGTATGGCGTTTTCACAATGCCATACATAGACTATTTTATTATATGTGTGTTTTGTCACCGTTGTCTAGAAGTCTTGGCAATCAGCTGACCTTTTGAAGCAGTGCATAGGTGCGAAACCCTCTAATATCATTTTTGTGTTCATATTTGGAACTTAAATCCAACTGTGTTTTGTTGCCAAAAACCTCCCATGTTCATAATTAGGCTGTTAATGATGACCTGGTCCTAATTAAGCAGTGATTGCAGGTGAAATTAGGGTGACACTGTAGACCCACATGGCTTCTCATCCAAGAATTGGTGTTCTACCAAAATCTACTGACATAAGCGCAAGTCAGCCTGGATGACAGTGTCATCTAATGAGTTAAAATGCTCCTGTCATTTCCAACAGGAGCTGGGCAGCATGAAAAACCTGCTGTGTCTGGACGTCTCGGAGAACAAGTTAGAGCACCTCCCGGAGGAGATCGGTGGCCTCGTGTCACTCGCCGACCTGCTGGTGTCCCAGAATCTCATCGACTACCTTCCAGACGGAATAGGTTTGTGTCTGCGTGCGCAGTGGTCGTGTATGTGTGTGTTTTGTGCTGGGATTGTGTGTGTGTGCTCGCGCGCGCTTATGCCTCCGGACTGTCCACGTTTAATGGCCAGAACGTGAACTGAATTGGAAAGAGATGAATGGATGTAACACATTTGATGCCCAGCCCAGAGAGATTATGTGTGGAGAGTGATGACCGTGTCAGACTACTGACCCACATGCTTGAAATGTGAATCCTCGCAACTGTGTCCCGTCAATAAAATGGCCACGAGTTCCCTCTTGCCCGGAGAGTAATGGGCACAGTTCATTTTATAAAACACTTAAACATTTAAAGGCCTACTTCCAGCCAGGTTATGCTATTATATAATATATACTACTAAAAAAAACACTTAACAACACCATGACACTTTTTGTGAAATGAAACGGTCCACTTAGAATGCAACACTGGTTGACAATCAATTTGACATGCTGTTGTGCAAATGGAACAGACAACAGCTAGAAATTATAGGCAATTAGCAAGACGTCCCCAATAAGGGCGTGGTTCTGCAGGTGGTGACCACAGACCACTTCTCAGTTCCTAGGCTTTCTGGCTGATGTTTTGGTCACTTTTGAATGCTGGCGGTGCTTTAACTCTAGTGGTAGCACAAGACGGAGTCTAGAACCCACACGAGTGGCTCAGGTAGTGCAGCTCATCCAGGATGGCACGTTCAATGAAAGCTGTGTCAGCGTAGTGTCCAGAGCGTGGAGGCACTGCTATGAGACAGACCAGTACATCAGGAGACGTGGAGGAGGCACTAAGAGGGCAGCAACCCAGCAGCAGGACTTTGTGCAGGGAGGAACAGGAGGAGCACTGCCAGACCCATGCAAAATGACCTCCAGCAGGCCACAAATGTGCATGTGTGTGCTCAAATGGTTAGAAACAGACTCCATGAGGGTGGTATGAGTGTAACTCCATGGGTTGATAAATGTGATATCCATCGATAATGTTTGTGTACTTTTGTTGTATTTAATAAGAACATTTCATTAATTCAGATCCAGGATGTCTAGTTTTTTTTTCTACCCCCACCTTTTTCTACTTTTACTAGTAGTACAGTTGCTACAGCAGCTGTTGCAGCTCAGATATCCCAAAGTCTCTCCCCCGCAGTTCTGTCATTCCTGCCTTGCCCCTGCTCTGAAATCACCCCTGGTGCATATGACAGAATATACATGAGCAAAATGAGTATAATCGGCTGCTTAATCTTGCTGGCCATATGGCCTCAACCTGATGTGCTGAAGGTTGATATATAAAACCTATACCATACATATGGTTACTACTGAGGCATAATTGCCTAGAAATGATCACGCAGGCACGGCCTGGCATAGCACATAGTTTCGAGGAAGTGAATGACAAAATAATGAATTGTTTGCATGATGCCTGTTTCAGTACTCTATTATCATCAAAACATAATAAAAAAGAACAGTTATGATAATACTGTTGCACTGATTTATATTAGCATAGAAAATAGATGTTAATAGAATACAATAAAGGTGGTGAATTATGCTGTGATGCATGTATTTCATGACAAATAAAAAAATATTATTATTTTTTTTATTATTATTATTAAACAGGTAAACTAAGGAAGCTTTCGATACTAAAGGCGGACCAGAACCGGCTTGTTCAGCTACCAGAAGGCATTGGCAGCTGTGAGAGCCTCACTGAGCTGGTGCTGACAGAGAACCAGCTGACGGTGGGTAGGCGGGGCGTGGTTTGGTAGCTTCCCCCAAGTATTGTTAAGTTCACACAGCTACGTCTAACCACACCGAGTATGTGTGAAGCAGGATGGGTAGCTTCGACACTGACCGTCAAATAATGACTTTAACAAGAGGCAAGATTTTTTTTTTGTCATCTAAACCTCACAATCATTTGTATGTAGCTCCTGCTCTATAGTTTGATGTCCTGATAATACCGTAATATCATATAGTCCCGGTTATAATATCGCGGCGCCACAGTTTAATAGGCCGGAGAATCCAAGCTATCACGTGTAGCCAATGTATTACTGCACCATGACGTATGTAATATATCATCTGTTCATTAGGACGGTAGTCTTGAAGCTGCTCCTGCTGGAGTCTTAATTAACCTGCAAGCTCGTCCTTTCATCTCTATTGATCCTCTCCCCCTTGCCCCGTTGCCATTAAGACCATCATTAGCATCCGGTTAGTTTGTCCACTGAGACCATCGCAGGCTTACTGTGGGCTTTAATTCAGGGAAAGCAGAATTAGCAGGTGGTGTCCTCAAATCCACCTAGTAAGAGCTTCCCATAACTTGTCTAATCAGCCAATTGACTGTGTGTTTTTGGTGTATTTTTCAGAGTTTGCCGAGAAGTATTGGAAAACTCAAGAACCTCTCAAACTTCAACTGTGATAGGAACATCCTAAAGTCCTTACCCAAAGAGGTATGTTTTTTTTTTTTTTTTTTTACCACTTTTATGTGTTCTGATACATTACTTCATGAAATATTTAGTTTTAACAATTTATAGAGTGATTAAATCCAATATTATGAATTTGGCGTTCCAAATTTCATCCTTGGTGTGTCGGGGGGGGTTGGAGCTTACCAAACCCAGGGGTAATCTCCAGTTCCCCATGGTACTTGTATCCGGTGTTTTTGCAATTTGTTGTTGCGTCATTATCGTGGGGAATGTGATGACTGAGATATGAGTTTCTGGATCATTTAGAGCAGCAGCCACGCTGGTGCCGCGTGTACATCCGACAACTAAAACATACATTCAAGCATTGTCTTTCTCTGTAATGTGAAAAAAAACTTATTTGTTTAATGACCTGAATGGCCCTAGCTTTTTTTTTTTTAGATGTTTATATTTTACTCAAATTATTTTTCTTAATTCTTACTGCTCCACTAAAGAGGGTGGGTGTTTCCTTCAAGAAAAAAAGTGCTCTGCTGAGTTATAGTTTTGTGCTTTTCAACACAAAGCGTTGCTTGACTAGTTTGGCAGGTTTGTTTGGCCCAACAGCACATGCCCCATAACCTCAGCCTCTGTAGGAAGTTCTAGTTCCCCTCTCATGTGTTGCACGTTGTTGAAATTCAGATGTCTGTCTGTGTTGCTGCAGCAAAGTGCACCTTGTTTTTTTTGTTGCACTTTGCTCGGGGGGTTAAGGCGATTCCATTCCCATGTGTTTGGTGATTGTGGTTCAGTATAAATTCTTTCAGCGCTGCTGTAGGCCAGGCTCTCTGGGATTTGTCGTTTTTTTTTTTTTTTTTTTTTGGAAACCAGGCCCTCACGACCTTGTGAGCTTTGCTTCCTGGAGGTTAAAGGATAACTAAATTAATTAATGATCTTCACAAACCAGTTCTTGCAATGTGCGTACTGCAAAGTAGCATACTTGCTGGCCTTCAAGGAATTTATTTAGATTTTTAGTTTTTAAACCTATAGAATTGTAATGTGCTAAACCAGACATGGGCTTGATTTTGCGTAAAAAGTATGTCTTCATAAAAACTGCTTGCTAGTTATGTCACCCAGAACACAAACTGTGACGATAGATTTATCAACTAAAGACCCCATGACTGTTGCATACAAAGTGTTGCCAGATACCTGATTATTTCAACCCCAAACTGTCCAGAAATGTACAAGAATCACACAAAACTGCTGAAACTATCTAAGTCTTTAACTGCCACAACTGTTTAACATGCATGAATGAGAATTGGATTCCTCAATATTCCTCCAAAACGATCAAATGCAGATGTACCCAATCTGGCAACACTGCGTGGAGGATCGTGTGTCATTCCTCCTCCTTTGTCTACCTTCTGGTTTTTGTCCTGCTAATAGCACTTGTTTACTCTGCCGTCAGCGGACATCATAAACACAATCTCCGTTATAATGGTCCGTGTCTGCTACCAGAACAAACATGCAGATAGATTATCAGTGTTTTTATGAAGGGATTCTGATGGCAAACTAGCGAATCTGACATTCCTGATCCAAGTAATTATTTACATTTGCACCATTTATCAGACGCTCTTATCCAGAGCGACTTACAATTAGTAGTTACAGGGACGGTCCCCCTGGAGACACTGGAGGGTTAAGTGTCTTGCTTACTACCACCCGTTTTTGAGTGTTCTATGTGTTCTGGAGTAAGAGCGCTGGTCATGTGTTTGCTCTTTATTTCTAATGTGCTGTAATCAGGCGGTTCTGCTGAGTGAAACCACACTCACCACCGCGTGCCTGGACACAGGTCTGTCACCACAAGGACCTGGAGCAGCAGATCCGGACTTTTCACATCATAGCAGACGCATTGTATGCTGATTGCATGACCTCAACGGCCTGGCATGCTTCCCTGTTTGTTGCTACTGGATTCGAGCCCACACAAGCGCACACACGGATACGCAACCTTCCACTCACAATCACAGCTTCTCAAGTCTTGTGTAGTGCTAGTGACTGAGATGAGTAAACAAACAGTTTGTTCTGAAGCTCTTCTGTGATGAAGAGTGGTGAAATTGTACCCTGAAAGGGGCTTTGAATGCCTCTGTATGTAAGTGTGAGCCCAGAATCTATACCATCCTCTAGTGGAGCCTCGGAAACTGGAAAAAAAAACAACAACAACGCTAAATTGTGAAAAATTGCAGGGTGGGGGTGCACACACACACACACAAACACACGAGGTGCCAGTTCGCCTAGCGTGCAGGTCTTTGTACAGAGGAAGAAAACCGGAGAACCCGGAGGACACCCACATCGATGCAGGGAGAGCATGCAAAGCCGGAGCCCAGATTCAGTCTCACAATGCCTCATTGCTAAGCACCTCATCACAAGATCGTTGTGTGCAAATATTATGTGGTAATGTGATTATATCAGAGACTTTAAATGCATTTCTGATTCATGGCGTTCTAACATCTCGTCAAAGTCCAACGTTTTACGGCCATCCGCAGGAAATTGGCTCTGTTATTTATTTGAAACGCAGACAGATCGTACCTAAAGAATGGCCTCCTTGATGGAGCTGGTGATTGACTGGGAATTCGGTGCATTTATGGAAGTACTGTAACAGGAACCCTGCTTGTAGGCTGCATCACAGGGTTCAGGTCTATATGGACAGTAAACACCCATGACGTTTCTAACAACTGCCGGATTTACTGTCTGGTCTTTGGCTAGCCATTAGCTCTCTCACTGCTAATTGCTTCTAATTTAAATTTTCCGCTGCCGTCAGGCCAACATCTGCTATGAACAAAAACGGAGCAAAATAATGATGCTACTTTAACTACTTTAAATGTGTATGGTCTTTTTTTTTCCTAGATTGGTGGCTGTAAAAGCTTGAATGTCTTCTGTGTACGAGAGAACCAGCTGAGGCACATTCCCCCCGAGCTGTCACAGGCCACAGAACTGCATGTGCTGGACGTGTCTGGCAACAGGTATTTAATGTGAAGTCTGTGACCCCCGTAGCTCCGAAAAGAGGAATTTGGCCATTCCCACATTTTATGTTACAGCCTTATTCCAAAATGAATTAAATGCATTTTCTTCTACAGACAACACCCCATAATGACAACATGAAAAAAGTTAACTTGAGGTTTTGGCAAACTTATTAAAAATATTCACAGCCTTTGCTCAATACTTTGTCGATGCACCTTTGACATCCATCAGGTTGGAGGGGGAGCGTCGGTGAAGCCATTTTTAAGATCTCCAGAGACATTGAATGGGATTCAAGTCTGGGCTCCGGCTGGGCCACTCAAGGACATTCGCAGAGTTCTCCTGAAGCCACTCCTTTCATATCTTGGCTGTGTGTTTGGGGTCGTTGTCCTGCTGCAAGATGAACCGAGTTCAAGAGACACTCTGGAGCAGGATGTCTCTGTACATTGCTGCTGTCATCATTCCCTCTATCCTGCCACCACAACCACAACCACCACCACCACCACCACCGTGATGCTGCCACCACCATGCCTGGCCTGCCTGGTACCTGGTTTCCTCCAAATGTGACGCCTGGCATTCACAGTCTGGCGAACACCAGACTGGCTGCCATGTGCCTTTTACTAAGGAGTGGCTTCCTTCTGGCCACTCTACTGTACAGTCAGTAGTTACAGGGACAGTCCCCCCTGCAGACACTTAAGTGTTAAGACACTTAAGGGTTAAGTGTCTTGTGCAGGGACACAATGGTAGTAAGTGGGATTTGAACCTGGGTCTTCTGGTTCATAGGCGAGTGTGTCACCCAACTAGGCCACAACCACCCACCCAGATTTGTGCCTTGAGACAATTCCTTTGACTTCATGCTTGCTTTGTGCTCTGACATAAACTGTAAACTATGGGGCCGTTTACAGACAGGCGTGTACTGTTCTAAATCAGGTCCAATCTACTGGTTTATCCACAGCTTGACTCCAATAAAGCTGCAGAAACATCTCAAGGATGATGATGAGAAACAGGATTCAGGATGTTTTAATCTAATAATTTATGAAATTAAACTTTTTTTCACGTTGTCATTATGGGGTGTTGTGTGTAGAATTTTGGAATAAGGCTGCAACATAACAAAATGTGGAAAAGGTGATGCACTGTGAATACTTTCCAGATGCACCGTACTCTAGATTTGACCGGCTTCGTAACTGCATCTAAGTGGCTGTGTGTTTGTGCACAGACTGGCCTACCTGCCCTTGTCCCTGACCACGCTACGGCTCAAAGCTCTCTGGCTGTCGGAGAACCAGTCTCAGCCGCTGCTCACCTTCCAGACCGACGTGGACCCCGAGTCGGGCCAGAAGGTCCTGACCTGTGTGCTTCTGCCCCAGCAGCCCTCTGAATCAGACCACAAAGGTAAAAGGTCATGACACCCATGCTGTGGGGTAATTGCTTTACTTGTTCAGGAGTATATTTTATTTTATTTTATTTATTAATGAAAAAAAAAAAAAAAAAAAAATTATATATATATATATATATATATATAAAAAAATTATTTTCTATGCCGTACATTATTATTCCATCATATCATGTGGTTAGTGGATTTATTTGATTTTTAGTTTATTTATTTAAATTTTTACAAATTTAAATTTATTTTATATGCCTTACGTTATTATTCCATAACATTTGTTTAACATGTAACAAGTGGACAATGTAGAGACGTTTGATGTTTCGTCTATAGATTGGCTTCTTCTTTATGAACAAAGGGAACATTTTTATCTACGTTTGGACAGTATTTATTCATTTTTGATACCGATACTATGATGATACTCTATACTATTTTCAATACTACAGGGGGAGGATAAAACAAACACAGGGACATTTTAATCATTTTTTTCTTCTTGCAAATGGGCTTTTTTTCCCCTGTTCATCTGATAATCTTCAGGCAGTGCTCTTCATTTTTACATTTTCTAGTAAGCTACAGAATTATTGTCGCCCGTTGCCTTGTTTAAAGTGTGTTTCAGGGGCTGCTCGCTGATCAGCAAGTTCTGTGAACTGCCAGATACGAAACTGGAATTTAAGTATCGATGCCAGTTCTAACTGATATTAAAATTTTAGTATCGATTAGCATCTGAGAATCGATGTTTTTTTTTTTTTTTTTTTTTTGGACCGTTCAATGCTGAAGCAGTAATTGCTGTTTATTTGACGCTGGGTCAGCCAGGGCCTACTGACCTCCTCGGCACAGGATCTGCCGAGCGGCCCAACGCGCCCGGCCCTCCGATTACGGACGGTGTTGACATGGACCCCGTGGATTGGCGGCCTAAGGAGGCTTAATGCTGGTTGGCCGACAACCATTATGAGCCTGCGCTGAGGGAGCAGACGCATTCTGCAGCGTGTTGCCAGAACCGAAGCCTTATCGAGTCAGGATTATTATAGTGATTTTACATTACGCCGCCGCCAGACATTCTTTGAAACCATGTTTTGTGGATTCGCTAGTTTGGTTGAACTACCAGCCACTCCCCTCAAACGAAGCCGAAAGACTCATGCAGGTCAAGACAGTGAGGCTTGGCTTGGGTGGGGGGTGGAGGCAGATTGTCTTGCTGTAAGCCTGTGACTAAGCTGGGATTTGAAACTGCGATCTGACGTTTTTCAAGCCTTCATTTACCAGCATCGGGCCGTGAGAGTCAGTCAGGCCCAACACCTGTGGCTTTATTGGCATTTTTAATTGAATTGCGTGTTTTAAAGCACAATTTGGCCCCTTTCTGAATCTTGTATGGTGGAAGGTGATTTCTAGGCTCCGAACACTTCTGTTTCAGGCTCTGATAACCTGGCCCGCTGTGGTGCCCTGGAGAGTCTGGTGAACGACATGGAGAACAGCACCTGGGACGAGCGAGCCATCAACCGAATCAGTGCCATCCGCTTCATGGAGGAGGATGATGACGAGGATGATGATAAGGTCAGTGAGCAGTGGAAAGACTATGAAACGACAGCCAGGGTCGTCTGGAGGCTTATTGTCTAGGTGGAGTGTAGACCGTTGTTTGGTGATCAGGGTTACTTGGTAGATTTATATCGCCCTCTAGTGGTTCTTGCTCTCAAGAAGCTGTTGCTTACAGCATTTAACAGAGGGCAGAATGAACTAGAAAATCAGCATGTTGCGAGTAGTTCAGATGCCTCAAATGAATGATTCATAATCATATAATGTAAATAACTATTATAAATATTATAATCACAATATGTGGCAGTACTGATTAGAGGCCTTTTGTCTGTTTTGCAGGGAACACTCCTACGCCGAGCCACACCCTACCCCGGCGAGCTGCGGAACATGAAGAAGGTCGCAGAGAACGTCCGGAATGACCTGAATGCTGCCAAAGGCTTGGATTCCAACAAAAACGAGGTCAATAATGCTGTCGACCGGGTGACCACATCCGTGTGACTCTCTCTTACCTCTAGAGTTCTATTTTATCTTCAAAACCTCTTGTGTCCAACCCTTCCAAAGCCTGACCCCCTGTCCCCGGATTGCCAGAGCCCTTCCCCACAGCTCCTTCATCTCCTGCCCAGTGGCCAGGGTCCGTGTGCCTTGTCCTATTATGTCCACAGCAATAATGTGCACAGGTGTGCTTGTTTTAAACACACACACACACACACACACACACACACACACACACCACACACACACACACACACACATCTATTGGAATCCAGTGCTTTTTATATATAAATTTATATATTTTGAGATTGAGAAATAGATAGTTGCACTATTGTAAGTCTTACAGTATAACATAACTGTCAAAATCTTCATATACATGTTCTATTTTATTAAAACACTGGGGTATTTTTTTTTTAAACGTTTGTAGAGGATACATTGAGCCCAGGCATTTTTGGACCTACTGATTTTAAATATACTTGTATAGTTCTTTGTGAATATTGACACATTTTTTTTTTAACTTTTGGCAGCTCAGATGGTGTAAATAAAAAAAAAAAAAGAAAGGAAAATAAATGTATAGCAGGTTGGTCTTTTTTTTTTTTTTTTTAAACATACTTTCTATGCTGGCGCGGTGGTTTTTTCTTTTTTAAGTCTTATTGAAATGATGAAAGTGTTGAGTGAATCTGATGTAGAACACTACATAATTAAATCACGTAGCCATTTTGCTGTAATCAAGGGCTAATAAAGTGCGTATCATCTATCTTAACCACTCTGCAGACGCATGGCTGAGTGTTGGTGGCCAGGCTGTCACAGGCTTTCAGTGAGCCTCACTGCTTTGCTCTATCATTATCATTATTTTTATGATCTCAATTATTGCAATAGCTGCATTTGTTTTTTTTGTTTTTTTTTTTTTTTTTTTTTACATTTGATTTGATGTAGTACCGGTACAGTAAAAATCTACTTTTAAATATGATGTTTTATACTTAGATCACACTATTGTATAGGTTTGATTTTTTTTTTTTTTAAAAGGTGATTGTCAGAAAATGAAATGCACTTTTTGCAGGAGTTTCTTCCATTTGAACAGAACTGCTCTATATGGTACACTACAGTGCTGATTTCACTGATGATGAATTGTGTGGATGAATGGACGTTTTATGTTGATTTTTTTTAATTTCTTCCTTTTCTCAGTGATAAAGCTGCACAAAGCCAATCTCAAACAGGCACAGGTTCTGTGCTTATAAACAGACTCTTAACCACTGATACAATAAAATCCATTTATTAAAAAAAGGTTTCTTTTTTTTCCTTAAAACTTAAGCTGCCTTGAGGACCGAGCCGTAAAACTCACTCTTGCAATCCCTCCATTATCATTTTACACATTTCTTATTATGATGGTAACTGAAAGGAGCACCTTCACAAACCTCATGGAAGGAAGAGGCATCACCCCTCCGCTGTCTTTTCTCTTCCGTCACTCGTCTGCTTCTGTGTTTCCGAGCCCTGCATGTGCATCAGACCTCATCATCAGTCTGTGTGGTCCTGTGTGTGACCTGTGCATGTGTGACCTGTGCATTTCTGAGTCAACGGTGGAACATTTTCACACACGCCATTGTCCATCATATTGAATTATATCATGTCACCAGGGTATGTCCACCAAACCAAAAGTGATGAGTGACTATTAGCTACTAATAACAAGAAAAATATATTTTTTATGCTACTATTATACAATAATGATACAAACTTGCTTCTTGGCGTGTTTTCATGCATGGAAAGATATGTAGTTAATAGACGTTTATAATTCCTTTAATACTATAAAGGTTGCATTGTATATATGTACAACAGATTCCATTATATTGCCTATTTCTTTGCATATTTAAAGTGTAGTAAATGCATGTTAGCCTTTGAGTATTAATGACATCACATTTAATTAAAAGCCGGACAGGACTAGAGAGTCCAACCGAGTTTATATTAGTATCGTACACTTACCTTCAGTCAGTGGCAGCAGTGGTTCCCAAACTTAGAGTGCCCTTGCCAGTCTGGTTTTGTCACGTTTGGGCCCATTGTTTCTAAATTTATGAGACATTTTCTGATTTGACAGTACTGGTAAATGTATCCATTTTCAGAATGTTTGTGGGTTTCACACGGATAGAAACACCATCCGCTAATCCAATTAATCCATTAAAATAATGCAAATGTTGGCTTTCCACATATTATTTCTGCACTTGGGAGCCACTGCCGTCCAGTAAGTCTGCCAGTTTTACATGAAGCCACCGTTAGAGGCATTGGTTGCATAGGTGCGGTGTTTGGAACACACAGATGACAAAAAAACTAATACTTTTGCAATACTTTGTATTGTATTCAAAAACACTTTTTGTTCACAAGCCACCAACTGCTTCTGTGTGTAATGTCTAAAATAATTTATTCATTTATTCATGTCATATTGGCAGTAGACAGAGCTGATCGGGTGCTATAATGTCACACCCAAAAGGTCACTCATGCCCATGTGGTTCTCAGCCGTCTGAAGGACATCATCTGTTATTAACCGTGGAATACTCCACGCAGTGGCAATACTTCTGTTAATAAAAGCAATGATGACTGTGGACTTTCCACGGCACGCAGTGTAAAGAGTCACACATGGCAGCCTGATTTCAATACGTGTGGATTATCGGCACGTGTGACACTTCAGGGCCTTGTGTCCTGTGTCGAGAGAGTTGCAGTCCCTGGCATGTTGATAGCTTTGGGTTGCATCCAGGAAGATTAATCCTGTCACTGCATCTCACACACACACAACCACACACACACACACACCCTAGTGGTGAAGTAAACAGACCTGTAATTGGAAGGTTGCCGGTTCGAATCCTGAACCACTGAGCAAAGCGCCGTCCCCACACACTGCTCCCCGGGCGCCTGTCACGGTGCCCACTGCTCACCAAGATTGATGGTTAAATACAGAGCGACACCGTGTGCTGTGCCGCAGTGTTTCACAATGACGATCACTTCACTGCAGGCGTCCGTAGGGAGCACCACCCCGTCCCCCCGACTCCGGATTCTCACCTGCGTGTGATCCTCTGATGTTTTCTGACCCGTAGGGGTGCAAAGCTGCTAAGAGCCATGCGAACAGCAGCTGGGCGCTTCCCTCCCTGCGCTGGGGGTCAGGAAAGGAGCCCGTGCTTGGCGGCCTCGGCCTGTTTCTGTAAGTGACAACGTGAGGGGGCTCCACGGCTCCAGCCGGAGAAGGACGCCGAGCAGATCCAGGCCCCGGGAGATGAAGTAAGGTCACTCACAACCATGCAGGACACCTGTTT
>NW_021629862.1:0-43920 GCF_900700375.1 Denticeps clupeoides
CAGCGCGTGCACGCGGTGAAACGTGTCCTCTGTATTTAACCGTCCCCCTTGGTGAGCAGTGGGCACCATGACAGGCGCCCGGGGAGCAGCGTGTGGGGACCTTCATCAAGGGGACCTCAGTGGCACCTTGGAGATTATCTTCTGATTCCAGGTCCACTTCCCCCCAGACGGAGCTCGCTCCACGTATCTACAGCCAGGATTCCAGGTCCTACAGAAGTCATGTCGTTAGTATCGTTACATACCAAGCAGAGACCACAGCTCTGAACCAGAGACACACAGCTCTGAACCAGAGAACACAGCTCTGAACCAGAGACACACAGCTCTGAACCAGAGACACACAGCTCTGAACCAGAGACACACAGCTCTGAACCAGAGACACACAGCTCTGAACCAGAGACACACAGCTCTGAACCAGAGACACACAGCTCTGAACCAGAGACCACAGCTCTGAACCAGAGACACACAGCTCTGAACCAGAGACACACAGCTCTGAACCAGAGACACACAGCTCTGAACCAGAGACACACAGCTCTGAACCAGAGACACACAGCTCTGAACCAGAGACACACAGCTCTGAACCAGAGACCACAGCTCTGAACCAGAGACACACAGCTCTGAACCAGAGACCACAGCTCTGAACCAGAGACACACAGCTCTGAACCAGAGACACACAGCTCTGAACCAGAGACACACAGCTCTGAACCAGAGACACACAGCTCTGAACCAGAGACACACAGCTCTGAACCAGAGACCACAGCTCTGAACCAGAGACACACAGCTCTGAACCAGAGACCACAGCTCTGAACCAGAGACACACAGCTCTGAACCAGAGACACACAGCTCTGAACCAGAGACACACAGCTCTGAACCAGAGACACACAGCTCTGAACCAGAGACACACAGCTCTGAACCAGAGACACACAGCTCTGAACCAGAGACACACAGCTCTGAACCAGAGACACACAGCTCTGAACCAGAGACCACAGCTCTGAACCAGAGACACACAGCTCTGAACCAGAGACACACAGCTCTGAACCAGAGACACACAGCTCTGAACCAGAGACACACAGCTCTGAACCAGAGACACACAGCTCTGAACCAGAGACACACAGCTCTGAACCAGAGACCACAGCTCTGAACCAGAGACACACAGCTCTGAACCAGAGACCACAGCTCTGAACCAGAGACACACAGCTCTGAACCAGAGACACACAGCTCTGAACCAGAGACACACAGCTCTGAACCAGAGACACACAGCTCTGAACCAGAGACACACAGCTCTGAACCAGAGACCACAGCTCTGAACCAGAGACACACAGCTCTGAACCAGAGACCACAGCTCTGAACCAGAGACACACAGCTCTGAACCAGAGACACACAGCTCTGAACCAGAGACACACAGCTCTGAAATTCTGCCCCTGAGGGAGCTCTTCTACGTCACCGGGCTGGGAGCAGAATTAGTCTTCACTTAACACAGTGTCAAGTTTTCTCTGTACATTGAAGAAGGTTCATCAAGCATCTCGGGGAACGTTGTCAGAGCTTCAGACACGTCCACGTCCACAGTGTCCATCATCACAGTGGACGATCAGTCATCGTCCACCATGTCTCCACAGCTGCTGGCATGCGCCTCAATAAAGGACATGAGGAAGGAGACCCCACAAATTGGGCAGGGCGTCGAGACCCCATCCTCCCTTAACTCCGCCTCCTGACCCCACCCACTCACAGCACTGTGGGAAGTGGGCGGCTCGGACTCCATGCAGGAGGCGGCGTGGAGACGCAGCAAGTCGGCGCTGTAAACAACTAGAGATCAAAAACACGGTCAGGAGGTCAGAAAACACACACACACACACACACACACACACTGACCTCCACAGAGAGGACACACGGTCTCTGGTTCCACCAGAGTCTGGTGAGAAGATGCTGCTGGACTGGGACAGTGGGTAGCGCCGTGTCTCTGTTTCTGCCTGCTGGTTGAGAGGGGTCAGTGGGGGGTCAGTGGGGGGTCAGTAGGGGGTCAGTAGGGGGTCAGTAGGGGCTCTTTACCTGCGAGGCGTCTTTGGTTCCTCCACTCTGCTGGTTGCTGCAGATGCTTGAGGGCCTGAGGAGCAGCAGAGCAGTGTTTTACTCCCAACTCTGGTTTTCACCAGGATTCGTTTTATTCATGGTTCCTCACGTTTGGCTCTTGTGGATGGTGAGTTGGGGGTCCATCTCTGTCTGCGTATAGGGGGGCTGGAGGAACCTCTGCAGGGGGGTTGAGGAAGAGAGCGGAGCGGCTGTGAGGAGCATTCGCTCGGTCCGACTCAGATTCACGGGGCTCCTGCTGGGGAACAAAGAACATCTCATCTCACCAACCAATAAAGTAATAAAGCGAAGTGATTGTCACATGTGATACACAGCAGCACAGCACACGGTGCTTCCTTAACCGCTAGGCCACCACCGCCCCAACATGCAACACAGTCCTGGTTTGTTGCAGAATAAAGGCCTCTCTATGCCAGCCATGGCCCGGATGACCACAGCAAATTTAGATCTGCATGCCAGACATTTTAGAGTTGAATAAATGATTCTGAACATCTCACATGGTCTTTGTTCCAAAAAATGTTCTCTGGACCACAGGACTGGAGAGCCACTCCTCCACCGCGGTCCGCTTGTCTGGAGTCGTCTGGAAGAATCAAGAAGCCACAAGATCAGCATTAGACCGATTTATGAACCAGAAACACACACACACACACACACACACACACACACACTTACCGGAGCCTCCTGCACAGTGAAGGTGGGCGTGTCCTCTGGACTGCGCACCTGCAGGAAGGACAAGCCAAACTGTGCATTTCTTCTGTAGGGTTGTGTGCAGGTGACTCGCAGCCGGTCCCACATCTGGTCCAGACCTTCAGACAGGAAATCAGCTGCGTGTGCGCACAGCAACACACACACACAGACATACACACACACACACAAGCCAGCATAACCTCATGTCATTCGTAATCACAGTTAATGGGATGGTAGTAGCCTAGTGGGTAACACACTTGCCTATGAACCAGAAGACTACAGAGTCACAGGTTCAAACCCCACTTAATACCATTGTGTCCCTGAGCAAGACACTTAACCCTAAGTTGCTCCAGGGGGACTGTCCCCTGAAACTACTGATTGGATAAGAGCGTCTGATAAATGCTGGAAATGTAAATGTAAATGTTTAGCTTTCATTGCTACGCTGACGACACACAGCTGTATCTGTCAGCAATGCCAGATCAGAGGCAGCAGCTGAACAAAATAGAGAATTGTCTGAAGGACATTAGACAGTGGATGCTCACCAACTTTCTCCTGTTAAACCCTGACAAGACAGAAGCGCTTGTACTTGGGCCTCAAGCAGCCAGGCATAAGCTGGCTGACTACACAATAACCCTGGATAGCCTTTCTATCTCACCGAGTATTGAAGTGAAGGATCTAGGTGTCATCATTGATGCAGGTCTCTCATTCAGTTCACACGTAGATAATGTCACTAGAATAGCATTCTTTCACCTTAGAAATATTGCGAAAATAAGAAATATCATTTCAATGCATGATGCAGAAAATGCTCTAGTAGGTGCATGAGTAAACTCCAGCTAGTACAGAATGCTGCAGCCAGAGTTCTAACTAGAACCAGGAAATTTGACCACATCACCCCAGTCTTACAATCACTGCTCTGGTTACCCATCAAATTTAGGATTGACCACAAAATCCTACTTTTGAATCCTACTTCTAAATGGTCTTGCTCCACCTTACCTAAGTGAACCCTTAGTTATTTACTCTATATAACTCTACTCTATATAGCTCACTCTACCCTGGAAGGGCGTCCCTCTCTGTATCACTCCTTCCCAAGGTTTATTCCTTTCTTTTTCTCTCTCCTAGTGGACTTTTTCCTTGTGTGGGGGTGTCAACTGTGGGGCCTGTTGAGCCCCTAGAGACATAATGTCTGTGATTATGGGCTATATAAGAAATAAAATGTTGTTGTTATAAAGGTCCCCTATTATTACTTTTTTGCTTTTATATTGGTCTTATTGGTCCCCTAATACTGTATCTGAAGTCTCTTTCCTTATGACGACATAAGGGGACAATTTCCAGATCCGACCATCTGAGCTGTGGCTCTCTAAACGGCGAAGCAGAATGAACAGAATGACTGCAGGACATTAGACAGGCTGGGGGGACTCTTGTTAATATTAAATCATCTCACAAAGTCGCATTTTCTTGTCAGGGGACCTTTAATCTGGAAATGGTGTTCGCCCTGAAAGCCTCACCCTTTTAAACATCCGCACCGCATGTCGGCCCCGGCCGTCCTGCGAGTCCACGGGGCTCATCAGCGTCGCTGTGGGCAGGAGAACCACGTAGGGACGGTCCTGTGACCAGGAGGAACGTCCGGCATCAATCTGGATGAACGCGGAGCCGCAGTTACCTGGCGGGTGGAGGAGTCATGAATTATACCAACACCAAATTCCCACCGATACACACAAACCGGCCATCTTTCCTCACCGACATCAACGAAGCCCACAGCAGCAACCTGCTCCAGCTGCAGCTCAACCTTCAGCACCCCGGATCTGTCCTGCGGGTCCGACAGCCACGGACGCCATCCGCCGCCACCCGGCACAGGTTCTCCACCCCGTTCTGAGGGTCCTGCATTTTTTAATCATCATCCAACGAACACACATGACGAAATATTCATAATTCAGACATGGGATACCTGAACTCTGCCTCATGTTGAATGTGTAATAATAGAAGAAAATTACACGTTATTGCGTAATTTAATTAATCACGTGTTAATTAAATATATCACGTGTGATAATGTTTGCTTTCAAACTCCAAACTGTTCAAAATTATGTGAAGTGAAGTGATTGTCACATGTGATACACAGCAGCACAGCACACGGTGCACACAGTGAAATTTGTCCTCTGTATTTAACCATCACCCTGAGTGAGCAGTGGGCGGCCATGGCAGGCGCCCCGGGGAGCAGTGTGTGGGGACGGTGCTTTGCTCAGTGGCACCTTGGCGGATCGGGATTAGAACCAGCAACCTTCTGATTACGTGGCCGATTCCTTAACTACCCTAAATACGGCAATATGACATAACCATACGACTAAATGAGAATAGTATACAATAGCAACATCAAATTAGGAAAAATTTGAACACATTTTAAGTGAAGTGATTGTCACATGTGATACACAACAGCACAGCACACATTTTGATATACAGCTAATTATAAATGTACTTATTATTTGAAATATTACCCAACAACAGTATTTCAGAGGCCTTTATTTCATTTCAGCATTTTATTTGACTTTTCAGCAGAATGACTCCGTCTGTCAGTCAAGGGAGACGGGGCAGAGCTAGTCGTGTGATTGGCTGCTCCTTTGCTCAGACATAAACAATATTTAGATCTTCTGCTGCAACGTGAAATAAAACTCGACGTGAAATAATGTTTGTGAAGGTCAGGAGAAAAGTCCGTTTCTGAGGTTATATCCACATCTTAGTATATCTGTAAATCTCGGCCCCAGTCGGATCCATAGTGAATTTAACCAGATAAACATTTACAGGGCTTTTCTTGCCCATCCTGCAGCCCGAGGATCATCACAGTCAACTTTATTTCCAAAGTGCTGTACAGGCATTAAAGGACACACAGAAATACAGAAAAAGAATAAGGTAAAATACACTGACGGTAGAAGCAACAAACAGGCAGAGGTTGGAAGAGGTAGCTGGTTCCACAGGCTCGGTCACAACTACCAATGTGTCCCTGAGCAGGACACTTAACCCTGAGTGTCTCCAGGGGACTGTCCCAGTAACTACTGACTGTAAGTCGCTCTGGATAAGGGCGTCTGGTAAATGCTGTAAATGTCAATGGAAGGAGAAGGAGAGAGTATACGAGCAGTTATCCAGGAAAAGTAGGAGATGATAGGAGTAGGAGTCATTCTGCTAAAAGTCGCATTATCAAAATAAAAGGCCAGAAAAGTCTGATACTGAAAAAAAAAAAATGCTGAAATGAAATAAAAGGTCGCTGCTGGGTAAAAATAGTGAGCAGGATAATAATAATCAGTACACTTGATGTATTCCTTGCAGACCCCGAAACGCGTGTAAAGAATAAGTTTACCTGTGATGTGAAAGAAATGACGTGTTTTATTCGGATTGGAGCCATCTTTTTATAATTAGCAGCATGTAGTCCACTTTAACTCGGCCGACTGGTTTGGATATTTCCCGCCAGCGTGTACGCATGAGTCTTCCTGTAAAACCGGAAGTGGACGTACGAGCCACCTGAGTTGAAATTCTTCTTTTTCTCCTGTTTGATCTATTTTTTTACAGCCTGTGTTCCATACTTTTTCTGTTCTATTTTCTTTCCCTCTTACTGTTTTTGTAACTTTATACTTTATCTTATCCTCTCATACCCTATATTTTATATGAATTAATCTTATAATCTACGAGAATTTGGGCTATATTAAATATATTTGTTTGTTAATACAATATATAAAAAGAGTCTGTCTGCAGACCTCCTCGGTGGTTTGATTTTATTCTTTTAAAGGTACTGTAAAGTTTTAAACCCTGCATGTAACCCTGTACGTGACGTAATGGAAAGGGGGCGTTTTAAGACGTCAGATGACAAGAATTAAAGGTTTTTATTTTCAGAATCTGAGAGTTTAATCTTTCATTTACACTTGCGTATAAAGGAAACGCGAATCTACAGAGCCCTTCTGAAAAATAAAAGAATTGATCGGTTCTCTGAATCCGCCTCCTGTGCCGCCGTGACCCGGAAGTGATGGTGGGCGACGGCGGTGTCAGGCTGCCAGGCTCCGGAAGATGGCGGGGGTGTTCGAGGTGGAGGTTGACGGTGTGGAGCACGACCACCACGGACACGGGCGCAGCGACGACGCGCCTCAGGTGAGCGGCCGCGCCTGGCCCGGGTTCATCGCCGCGTCCCGGCGTTCATTCTGAGCGGAAGTGGCGGACCCGCAGCAGGCGGCTAACGGGCTAATCGGGGTTAGCAGCGGGCGGCAGCGCTCGATTAATTATGATCATCATCATCATCTTCACCCCCTCACCACCGTCTCGGCCGCCGTGTACGTCTACCGTTCATCCGCCGCCATTGCGCCTCAGGTCACTGGGATGGGGGTCAAAGGTTAAGTGTCCACGTAGGCATTGATTTGAGCGTCGATCAGCTGAACTGTTTTTTGTTGTTCATGTTTGTTTTTGCTGGTGACCCCGGAAGTGTCCTCTTCTCTCAATTTGTCTTCAGGTTGACCTGTCCCAGCTGTCCCCGGAGGAGAAGTGAGGTCTGTGCTTTTTAATGCTCTTCTCCAGGCTGCCTTTTTGCTGTGAGTGACCTCCCTGCTGACCTCTGGATGTTCTTCATCTCCAGGTTGGAACATGCCAGGATGCACGCCCAACACAAGGGCCCTGAGGCCATGCCTGCCGAGATGGTGCTCATCCTCATAGTCACCCTGGTCCTCGCCCAAGCTCGTCCTGGTCCAGTGGAAGGCAGAGGACACCCCAAGTCCTACAACGTGAGCTGCGGGTTCATGTTCCTCATGCATGAAGATCAAACCGCAGATGTCAGTTCAGGACTTCTGGTTTATTATCTAGTAGATTGATACGATGGGAAAGGGAACGTTTTTTACTGAAGCAGTCTGCAGGAAGATGCTTGGATGTCGTAACCTGCCAGCATGAGTCCCAGTGCACCATGTTCAGTCTCTTCTTCACTCTACTAGCTGAATTTCTGAATTTCTTCAACCCCTTGGTCACTAGAAACACAAATGGAGGATTCTTTACCGTACAAGAATTTACCTGCTGTTCATGTTCCATGGCGACCAAAAACATGTGCGGAAGACCTGTGTGTGTGTGTATGGTGTTGTGTGTATTAGAGAAGATTTAGATGAACTTGGACCTTCTCTGTCTGACTTCGTATAGAAACTAGAAACAGAGTGAATAAAAGATTGTATTCATAGTTGGGGGTACTAGTGAAACCAGAACTGACCACTTCATCCATGGTGACATGGAAAGCCATGTTACAGTCGCTCTGGATCAGGGCGTAAATGTAAATGGCAGGTTGTGGGAAATGAAAATAATCCACAACGTGTCTGGGGTTTTAACACCTTGTTGATTCGGTGTGTGTGTGTGTGTGTTTGGGCTGTTCTTGGTTCTTTATCCTGTGGTTGGATGGTGGTTCTAGGAAGTGGAACTCCGTGTTCTCTGTTCTTCTGCAGCTGGTGACGTTGTTTCCAGATGTGGGGGGGTCCCGCTGTACTTCACCACGAAGCTTCCCACTGGTGGCGTTTCCTGGTGACTTGGCTCATCTTCTCGGTGGTGACGGCGTTCATCAGCTTCCGTGCGACTCGTAAGCCCCTGGGCTGCACCACGCCCAGGTAAAGTCCTGAGGGCAGGAGGTCGTGGGGTCAGGGGGGTCGGTCCTTCATTTTCCCGTCTCCCCCGTCTGGACAGGCTGGTGTATAAATGGTTCCTCCTCCTCTACAAGATCAGCTACACCACGGGGCATTGTGGGATATGCGGTCATCATGTTCACGCTGTTCGGCCTCAACCTGCTGCTCTCAGGTGAGGACCCTGGTTTTTATGCTTCTGACTTCTGTGCTGTTTATTAATAACACGTTTATTTCACGCGAGAACTGTGACTGAAGTCCATGGTGTTTATGAAGTTTATTTCATTTTCTGAACAGGACAAGACGATTCTCACACGCGGTTATGGCTTTTGAAAGTGAAGTGATTGTCACGGTGATCCACTGCAGCACCAAGCACACGGTGTCCTCTGTATTAACCAGTGGGCACCATGACAGGCGCCCGGGGAGCAGCGTGTGGGGACCTCAGTGGGCACCTTGGCGGTTATTACGGGGCCCACTTCCTGTTTTTGCGTTCGTGGTGACCTTTCTGGGCACCATAGGTTCGGGTTTTTGCTGTTTCTGTATCTGTGTGTCTCGATCCCAAATCATAGGTCTCTGAGTAGATTTTTGTTTATTCTGCCGGTGAGAATCCCTGCGCTGCGTTCCTCCTCCTTCTTTTCAACCTGAAGGTCTTCTGTGTCTTCTTGCAGGATAAAGCCTGAAGATGCCATGGACTTCGGCGTGTCCCTGCTCTTCTACGGTCTCTACTACGGCGTTCTGGGACGGGACTTTGCGGAGATGTGTGCAGACTTCATGGCCTCAACAGTCGGGGTGAGCGGATGCGGGTTGTGGGCGTGGCTTCTAGCCTGGCGGCGCGGGGATTTCATGGACGTTGGTCCTGCTGTGTGTCAGTACTACAGCGCGTCAGGGATGCCCACGAAGCATCTGTCGGACAGCATCTGTGCCGTGTGTGGACAGCCCACCCTGGTGGACGTGAGCGAGGAGGGCATCATCGAGAACACGTACCGGCTGTCCTGCAACCACGTGTATCCTTCACGGTGTGTGTGCACGTACGTTTCCTGCTCGTTCCCACGTACAGCCCGTCTTCATTTTACTTCTGGACCAGTCTTTGTGTCCAGCTGTCATTTTAATACATTATTATTATTATATATTTTTTTTCAACCCTAGTCAGATTCTGTCGACTAAAACTCTGAGCATTTTAGTCTTATTTAAGTCAGAATTATCGTGAATAATTGGTCTAGTTTTAGTCAATAAAATCTGTTTTTTTAGTAATGCAGTTCTATTTAACCCAGGTAATATAGTACAAGTATGGAGTAGAACATTTCATTAATTAGATAAGTTGAGGGGTTTTCTACGTTTTATGCTCCTGTATTCCTGTAATGAATCGTGCTTGTTGGTGTGTGATGATTGTGACCCGCCTGACCGCCTGGTCAGATGATCACCACCAGTTCATGCTTTTATCTGAGTTACATCCTCTTCTTCACACCAGACTCATTTCAGTAGGAATCATAAAAACACAGCGTGTACACACTGCAGTTATTGTTTGCTTGATGTTGTTCCCTGTCTGTCTGGCCACCATTTCCCTCAAGTTCCTTAAGTTGACCTCACAGGTTCCATGAATTCTGCATACGAGGCTGGTGCATTGTGGGAAAGAAACAGACGTGTCCGTACTGTAAGGAGAAGGTGGATCTGAAGAGGATGTTCAGCAACCCGTATCCTCCACATCTTCCTCTGTCTCTGTATAATTGTCACGGTAACATGATGATGATGATGATGATGTTCAGTAGGCCAGCATGACCTGTGATCCAGCTGCTGTTAAGGTCGACAGGAGGACAATGTACACCTGCTGCCCGCGTTGCGTTTTCCCATAACCCCCCAGTGCTGTTCAGGGAAACTCCAACTTTGATCTGATGTTTGGAGTGAATTGTCTCGCTTTGCAGCAGATAGATGTGGAGCACCTGATCAGACCTTCTCCACTCACCAACGTGAACCTATTGCTTTATGTTTGGCGTGTATTTCCATCCTGCTCCTGCTTCGGGGTGTCACTTCTTATCTGACCAGGGTGGTAGTAGCCTAGCAGGTAACCACAAGACCCAGGTTCAAACCCCCCTTTCTACCATCGTGTCCCTGAGCAGGACACTTAACCCTGAGTGTCTCCAGGGGGGGACTGTCCCTGTAACTACTGATTGTAAGTTGCTCTGGCTAAGGACGTCTGGTAAATGCTGTAACTGTAAATGACCTTCATGGCTTCTGGCTTCTCTGTGATGTCCTATGTTCCTCTCTGCTCAGCAGTAGAGCTTTGTGTTTTATTTGGTATTTGAGCTTCTCGTTCATGATGGGAAGTAGAGCTGGGATCTCCCTGCGGTTTGTTGACCGCGGCAATCACTGAAGAGCAGACGCTGGGTTCTTCTCACCACCCTGACCACGGCTGGCTCCACGCCGATCGCTGGAGCTCAGTGGCGGGAATTCAGGAGGAAGGATGACCAGCAGCTCCAGGAAGGGAGACTCTGGCTGAAAATCCTCCAGCTACAGTATTTACCAGATGCCCAGAGCGTCCTCCTGGAGACCTGCTCGGGGCGCTAGTGACCTGTTAGTGTCCTGCTCAGGGCGCTAGTGTCCTGTAAGTGTCCTGCTCGGGCGCTAGTGTCCTGTTAGTGTCCTGCTCGGGGCGCTGGCGACATGTTAAGGTCCTGCTCGGGTCGGCCTGTGTCCTGCTCAGGGCTGCTGGCGACCTGTTAGTGTCCTGCTCGGGGCGCTAGTGACCGGTTAGTGTTCTGCTCGGGGCGCTCGTGACCGGTTAGTGTCCTGCTCGGGGCGCTAGTGACAGGTTAGTTGTCCTGCTCGGGGCGCTAGTGACGGTTTAGTGTCCTGCTCGGGGCGCTAGTGACCGGTTAGTGTCCTGCTCGGGGCGCTAGTGACCGGTTAGTGTCCTGCTCGGGGCGGCTAGTGACCGGTTAGTGTCCTGCTCGGGGCGCTAGTGTCCTGTAAAGTGTCCTGCTCGGGGCGCTAGTGTCCTGTAAGTGTCCTGCTCGGGGCGCTAGTGACCGGTTAGTGTCCTGCTCCGGGGCGCTGGCGACCGGTTAGTGTCCTGCTCGGGGCGCTGGCGACCGGTTAGTGTCGCTCGGGCGTGGCGACCGGTTAGTGTCCTGCTGGGGCGCTGGCGACCGGTTAGTGTCCTGCTCGGGGCGCTGGCGGACCGGGGCGCTGGCGACCGGTTAGTGTCCTGCTCGGGGCGCTAGTGACCGGTTAGTGTCCTGCTCGGGGCGCTGGCGACCGGTTAGTGTCCTGCTCGGGGCGCTAGTGACCGGTTAGTGTCCTGCTCGGGGCGCTAGTGACCGGTTAGTGTCCTGCTCGGGCGCGCTAGTGACCGGTTAGGTCCTGCTCGGGGCGCTGGCGACCGGTTAGTGTCCTGCTCGGGGCGCTGGCGACCGTTAGTGTCTGCTCGGGGCGCTGGTGACCGGTTAGTGTCCTGCTCGGGGCGCTGGCGACCGGTTAGTGTCCTGCTCGGGGCGCTGGCGACCGGTTAGTGTCCTGCTCGGGGCGCTGGCGACCGGTTAGTGTCCTGCTCGGGGCGCTGGCGACCGGTTAGTGTCCTGCTCGGGGCGCTGGCGACCGGTTAGTGTCTCTGCTCGGGGCCGGCTGGAGAATCGGTTAGTGTCATGCTCGGGGCGCTGGCGGACCGGTTAGGTTCCTGCTCGTTTGGGCGGCTAGTCGACCGGTTTAGGTTAGGTGTCCTGCTCAGGTGGGCGCTTGGCTGACCGGTTTTAGTGTCCTTGCTCGGGCTGGCTATGTGACCGGTTAGTGTCCTGCTGCGGGCGCTAGCTAGTGACCGGTTAGTGTCCTGCTCGGGGCGTAGTGACCGGTATGTCCTGACTCGGGCGCTGGGTGACCGGGTTAGTGTCCTCTCGGGGCCGCTGGTGACGGTTAGTGTCCTGTCCGGGGCGCTGGCGACCGTAGTTAGTGTCCTGCTCGGGCGCGTGTCTGCGCGACCGGTTTAGTGTCCTGCTCGGGGCGCTGCGCGGACCGGTTTAGTGTTCCTGCTCGGGGCGCTGGCGGACCGGTTTAGTGTACTGCTCGGGGCGCTAGTGACGGTTAGTGTCCTGCTCGGGGCGCTATGTGACCGGGTTTTAGTGTCCTGCTCAGGGGCGCTAGTAAGGTGGGGTTTTTACCCGCTAGGCTACTACCAGCCACCTTGATCTGGTTACGGTGGTAAAAGATGAATTAATGATGAATGATGATGTGTCCTCCTTAACGCACCTCTGCAGATGGGAACGGCCGCACGTGATGTACGGTCAGCTGCTCGACTGGCTGCGCTACCTGGTTGCCTGGCAGCCTGTAATAATCGGACTGGTGCAGGGGATCAACTTCATCTTAGGACTGGAGTAAGGCGCGGCGCTCGTCTGTGCCGGATTTTAAATGGAATGAAGACTGGTGTCCCAGGACCTGGACCTTTTATCTCTCTGTTTAGAACTGTACATGCTCTGTTGTTGTGTTATGAATGGTCATATTTGGCATCTGTATGTAAATATAATGATCCAACATAAACATCAGTTTCTCAAGTTTTGATGTTCGCTGGCGTTCACGTTCATGATCACGTCTGATATGGATTCGTGGTTAAAATTACGCGGCTCGTGATATTTTGGGATGAGTCACTGTTGCCGTGGCAACCGCCCGAAGTTTCAATTTTCGTTTTGTTTGGGGAAGTGCTGGCCTATAAAAAGCAGCAGCAGCAGCAGGGTGCATCACAGGAGATCATCATGAGGACTGGACACGATGGTCTGGGTGAGTCTGACCTTCACATCCACAGGCTCCTCTGGATTCAGGAGGAGGGGTGTGATCTTCTGAGCTTTTAGCTTCATTGGACCCAGTGATGCAGGTCTTCTGAAGAGTGATGTGACGTGCTGCTGGTTTTGTCTCCAGGCTCTGGCTGCTGGACAGCAGCTCTCCTCGTCCTGCTGGGCAGCCTGACTTCAGATGCCCTCCAGCGTGGGCAGAAGGCTCCTAAGATCCTCAAGCCACTGAGCAACCTTACAGCTTCTGTGGGTAAGAGGTTGAGGTTTCAGGGAAACAAGTCTGGACGAGTGTCTAGTTCGAATGTCGAGTTCCACCTACTGTATTTTTGATCTTCAGGACAGTCAAAGGTCATCTCCTGTGTGGCGAACCCTGGACTGTCTCCAGATGAAACAGTCATCTACTGGCTTGTCAACAACACTTTCATCCAGGCAGCATATCCAGATGGACGGATTAGTATGTCTGAGAGGTGAGGAACTGGTCAGCTGACCTCCCCTTTCACTTTGAGCACTCACCCAGCTGTGTGTGTGTGTGTATGTGTGTGTTTCAGTTATTTTAAAGGTGGATCCGTCATCCTCAAGAGGAACCTGAAGATAGTTGAGGTTCTTCCTGAAGATTTCAATTCTGACTTCATCTGTGTGGTGACCAATCCAGCAGGGAGAGCAAAGACGACAATAAGACTGGTGAAGCTCTTCTTCTGTCTCCATGTCTCTCTCACACACACACACACACACACATATACACACTTACCAGACGTGCTTATCCAGAGCGAATTACAATCAGTAGTTACAGGGACAGTCCCCCCCCTGGAGACACTCAGGGTTAAGTGTCTTGGGTCTTCTGAACCTGGGTCTACACAGGACACACACATGCACGCACTATGACTGACCGTGTTCTTCTTCAGACACAGAGCAACAGAAGTACTCCAGACCACACAAGGTCCTGAGGAACCTTCTCATCCAATCAGCTCGCCTTTCTTCAGGAACCAGCCAATCACAGATAAAGGATTTATCTCAGCTATTTACGTGCAGCACCATCAAGTTTTGATTTTCTCTCGACGTGGGTCGTCCCGCCAGCTGCTACTGACCCCTGCTGGCTGAACCCCCACTTTATTAATGTAGCCCCTGTACATGCTGTACTATGACTGTTATGTTTTTAAAAAATATTTAATTCTGAAAATGTCTGGGTTGATATTTTTGCTACTATTAAAGATGATTTCATCCTCAGTTCTGTCTCCGATAAATACACTTTCTTATAGAAAATATCCTCATAACAAACATCTAATAAGTCATTTAAGTCATTTAAAAAGGAACAAGCTTCTTTAATAGCAGGTGAAGATGATGATGGTGGCGGCGCAGCAGGTTCCGTCGTATTCCTTCAACGTTCCGTCCAGGTTCTACAGCACCACACCAGTCGAGTGGGTGATTCCCTGATGAGTCAGTTCACATGTCCCAACTCCGGAATTCACCCCATGATGATAGTTTCTGCAGAAACCGGTCTGGGTTCCTGACGCCTGCGTTTCTGTTTTACGTTAAATCAGGTCCGGTGACTTCCACGTTCACCCAGAAATCATCAGCAGCTTTTTCCTGTTTGATGTTCTTTTTTTCTTCACTGACCAGCATGCTGATGAAGGTGTTCCTCCTGAAAATGGAGTGTTTTTCAGACATTTCACTTAAACCAGGTGAAGCTGGAGAACCAGCAGTGACTCAGCTCACCAGGTCGAGTTCCTGGGTGGAGCTGGTTTAGAAGGAGCTCCACCCTCGTCTGAATTTCGCAGAACTGGTCATTCCAGTTGTCAGTCTGTACAAGGCGCTTGTTCCACGATGGCCAGGGAGTCTGCAGTCCTGGAGAACTTGCGCTGCTCCATCTGCACAGAGTTCTTCACCGAGCCGGTCACGCTCAGCTGTGAGGGTCAGCACACCTTCTGTAGGTCATGTATCCAGGCCAGCTTGAACGCTGGGCATGGATGCTGTCCAGAGTGCAGAACCCCGATCAAGAAACGGACCTTCAAGGTGAACCGGATCCTCAGCAACATGGTGGAGGAGCTTGAAGGGGGAACGAGGCCACAGGAACGTGTGTGCAGAACACGGCGAGATGCTGCAGATCTACTGCCTGACGGATAAAGCCCTGGTGTGCCTGGTGTGCCGCGACAGCCGGGCGCACAAAGGTCACAAGTTCCAGCCGCTGAAGGAGGCGGCACAGCAGCTGAAGAAGAAGGTGCAGAGAGACGCTCCCTCCACCCTGGCCCTCTTGAGGGAGGACATCAGTAAGGTGGAGAAGTTTGTGGCTCTTCAGCGCAGCGAGTTTAAACTGCAGCAAGGAGAGAGCGGGACAGAATAAAAGGCCAGATCCGCGCTCAGTTCAAGGAGCTGGTGGAGGAGCTGAAGAAGACAGAGCAGGAGGAGCTGAGGAAGGTGGAGCAGATGAAGGAGCTGGTCTGCATGCAGGAGAACCTGACGGAGATGGAGAAGGTCCTGGCCAGGGCCAAGGAGCGAGAGAGCAGCCTCCAGTCTGCGCTGGACTGTAAAGACCTGAGCGGCGTCCTGCTGGACTGGCAGAAGACCAGTCCTCTGAAGGGGGAGCACCAGGGACTCAGCCCCTCCGCCAGCTTCCCCCGCCTCAGCCTGCGGCAGAACCGCCTGGAGGTCCGGCAGACCAAGAGCCTGGGCGACTGCGTCAAGTGGGCGGGGCTCAGGAGGTCCACCGCCAGGAACTTTACTTTGGGCAAGAAGACCCCCAGCCCCCCAACTCTGTTCTCGGGGAGCGACCTCTTCAAGTTCCTGAGAAGCCCCAAACCCAGTTTAAGATGTGTATTACGCCTGACAGTCCGTAGTGACAGGGACAGTCCCCCCTGGGGACACTCGGGGTTCAGTGTCCTGCTCAGGTGGGGTTCTTCTCGGTTTTTTGGTGGATTGTATAAGGATTTAAATCAGATCCAGAACGCAGCAGACAGGCTGGTCCTCTAGTTGTGGGAATATATTTGCTCTCTGGTATGGATGACTGTCTGAAGGAATTAAGGTCCAACTTCATGATTCTGAGGTGTGTCTGTGAGAGAAACCACGTGATGAAGGTCCTGTTGCACGGCTCGTTTTTCTCTCCTCTTCTGTTCTTTTTGTTCTTGCCATTAAAAATCTGTGCTTTTTAAACGTGTTTGTGGTGCTCGTGGAGACTCATGGTCATCTATTTTACATATGAGAGGATGAATAAGAGACCTGGCTGCAGACAAGGAAGCAGGTAAGGAGGTGGACCTGTATTCACAAAGTTGTGGGTTCGAATCCCGGTCCGCCGAGGTGCCACTGAGGTCCCCTTGATGAAGGTCCCGTCCCCACACAGATGAATTCTTTATAGGTCTGTAAATGTAGAACACGGCATGTAAGAGACCGTCCCTGTACAGATGTGTTTAAATAAGCGACTCGGGGATGAATATTAATCATATGAAGATAAACATGAAGGAGAGACAGTCGTTATAAATCCAAATAGTCCAGTGGAAACATGCTGAAGAAAATCCACAAAATTGCTGCAGGTGAGAAGGAGTGGTGGCCCGGGGTCTTCTCCTCAGACCTCATAATATGAACACCACCTGCTGGGGACAAATATGTCTGCCCCGCCAACACATCAGAGGATGAAGTAATGATGGAGTGTGGTGGTCCAAACCAACGACGACGAAGTAAGCAGATCTACTGGATCTAGGTCTATATGCCTTTTTCTAGATCTTTCTTCTGTTTGCAGTTTTTCTATGTACTGTGTTCACATGATAGAAGTGACAATAAAAACCTACTATGACTATTCCTATTACTAGTACTACTACTCCTATTACTAGTACTACTATTACTACTACTACTACTCCTATTACTAGTACTACTACAATTCTACTACAGGATGAGGACCTAAAAAATGGCCAGGCCTCACGTCCATGTCCACGTTTTCCTGTAGGTGGTGCTAAGCACATTCCAGATGTTTTAGTGAGGAGAGCAGGTGGTGAAGACCGTCTGATGTTTTGGACTTTCTGAAAAAATGATAAATGTGTGTCCTACACAGTCAGAAATTTGAGTGATCACTGCAATATGGGTGCAACCTGAATGCAAGTCACAACCAGCAGCGTTGACATCACACGTTCTGACTCCTAGCACACGGTGAAATGTGTCCTCTGTATTTAACCATCACCATTGGTGACAGTGGGCACCATGACAGGAGCCCGGGGAGCAGTGTGTGGGGATGGGACATTCATCAAGGGGACCTCAGTGGCACCTTGGCGGATCGGGATTCGAACCGGCAACCTTCTGATTACGGGGCCTTCCTTAACCGCTAGGCCACCACTGCCCATCTTCAGATCTCCAGCTCTAGAGTATTAAATAGCCCATCATCAAGAAATGTCACGTGAAGAAATTCCCAGAAGATTCTGCCACTGTGGCCTGGATCAGGGATGGACAGGAGAATGAATACAGGAGGTTGGTGGACAGCTAAGCCATCTCACCCCTGTCAACATTAGAGGGACGCATGTTGAAATGGTTGAGGACTACAGGTACAGGTTGACAGTAAACTGGACTGGTCCAAGACCACTCGTTGGTATGAAGTGTGGTGTTTTCTGCAGTTGTGTGCTGGGACAGTACGGTGAAGGCAGCTGCTTCTGACCTGCTTCTGAGTCAGACTAGAGAACTTGATGGAGAGCAGAATACTGAAAAAGCTTTTCAGTGACATGGACAACCCGCTCAATTCTTCTTCTTCTTCTGAGCATGGTTATGAGAAATGATTTTCCACCTGCACAGTTCAGTTTAATTCGTGGTACCAGTAAATGACCGGGGTCTTGTGAGAGTAGCTATCTTATAGAACAGTCGATAAGTCGGGGGTTCGGGGGAGAACTCAGAATATTTCTTCTTGCAGATTTATGTCCAATTAACAACATTTCCTTTTGAATTTAACATCAGGGAATTACCATTCATCTGTGTTCTCCATCCGAGACTATCTGGTTTCTTCTCCATGTCTGGTGGAGATGTACAGTAGAGCAGCGAATGTTTCCAATACGGCAACATGTATCAGGAAAACAGTAATGGTCTGAGAATTGAGTTTCTAACCTAGTAATCAAAATGCATGAAATGTTGAACTTTTTTTTATCAATTTCCCAATAAAAAGATTATTATATTATATTATATGTCAAATTATTTTGTCTAAAGGCGGATTTTCATGCTTTTACTCAACGTCGTTACATCTATATGGTTACCATAATGACAGGAACTGTGAAAAATGTAATGAAATCCCCACAATTAACATCAACCCCATTTCCATCTTCATGAACCCCATCTCCATTCTCCATCAACATCAACATCAACCCCATCTCCAATCTCTATCAACATCAACCCCATCTCCATTCTCCATCAACATCAACCCCATCTCCATTCTCCATCAACATCAACCCCATCTCCATCAACATCAACCCCATCTCCATTCTCCATCAACATCAACCTCATCTCCATTATCCATCAATATCAACCCCATCTCCAATCTCTATCAACATCCACCCCATCTCCATTCTCCATCAACCCCATCTCCAATCTCCATCAACCCCATCTCCATTCTCCATCAAAATGAACCCCATCTCCATTCTCCATCAACATCAACCCCATCTCCATTCTCCATCAACATGAACCCCATCTCCATTCTCTATCAACATGAACCCCATCTCCATTCTCCATCAACATCAACCCCATCTCCATTCTCCATCAACATCAACCTCATCTCCATTATCCATCAATATCAACCCCATCTCCAATCTCTATCAACATCCACCCCATCTCCATTCTCCATCAACCCCATCTCCAATCTCCATCAACATCAACCCCATCTCCATTCTCCATCAACATCAACCCCATCTCCATTCTCCATCAACATCAACCCCATCTCCATTCTCCATCAACATCAACATCAATCCCATCTCCATTCTCCATCAACATGAACCCCATCTCCATTCTCCATCAACATAAATATATTCTTATTTGGAAGTGAATGTATAAGATTTTTATTAACATTGGACACCAGTGTTGTCATTCATCTGCACCCGTTGGACCAGGTACTGATGAGTCCAGGACGTGCTGATGGAGTTTAATTTCTATTCCTCCTGCACACTCCTAATGACGCCGAGTGAAGGTGCTTCACCCTGTGTTTTACCCCAGCTTGGTTTCCTCTTCCTGTTCAGGCTGAACACACCATCCACTTGCGTAAACAGAGCCGTGTGCGGCAGCCGCAGGTCAAAGGTGAGGCCTTGCTGCCGTTTCCCAACGTGCACCATTGTTTTCTACCGATCCGCTCGCCGCAATCCAGCTTCCGTCACTGCACTCCCAGCCAGGTCAATAAATTAGGTTCTTCTGCTGAAACGCGTTTCTTGGAGGCCAAAGGTTCAAGTGAAACACAACAGAGGGTGGTGGCCAAGAAACCCTCCAGAGCCTGAGTGATGGACCTGAGTATTCATGAATATTTCACACATTCCAGATGCTCCAGAGCTCCATTTACAAAAAAACAGCAGAACGTCAGAGGCCTGTGAGTGTAAATGTTCTTCAGTGAGGGAAACTCCAGTGGCCCATCATCTCCTGTGCTCTCATTTGTGTGTAAGTGTGTGTGTGTGTGTGTGAAATGTTTTTGTTGTGAGATGTGGGTGTGTAGGTGAGCCGGTTGGCTCCCCCATGCCTGTCTTGAGCAGGATGTCCGTTTGTCCACCCTGACCCCACCACTCACACACACACACACACACACACACACACACATTAATAGCCACACTGTTTATCACCCCTGTACACACCACATACCCGGCTATGTGTTTGGTGAGTATGACTGTACTGTGGTGAGGTGTTTTAATGTTTCATATGAAAGTGAAGTGATCGTCATTGTGAGACACAGCAGCACAGCGCATGGTGACACAGTGAAACGTGTCCTCTGTATTTAACCATCACCCTTGGTGATAGTGGACACCATGACAGGCGCCCGGGGACCAGTGTGTGGGGACGGTACCTTCATCAAGGGGACCTCGGTGGCAGATCTGGATTCGAACCGGCAACCACTGGCCCAATGTTTCATTTGTTATATGATTAGTGATATATGTTATGTATATTGAATAATTTGCGATATTATATAATAAATGACATAATGAATAATATATTTAATGTATAACGTGTGTCTGTGTGTGGTCAGTGATCTGTGCTCAGGTCAGGGAGGGACACTACATGGGGACGCGCTCAGATAAATAACTGGCGTCTGTTTTTGTCCCTATTATTCAAATGTCAAAACAGTTTATAGAAGGGATGAGGAATGGCAGCGTGCCCGTGGATGTTTACAGTGTCACTGACATCATGCCCCGCCCACCGCAAATATTTATAGATGCATTTATTCTCTGAGGCCAAAAATGGGACAGGACAATACGTACAGGTGTGTTCTGCAACAATGGACCACGTGGGTTTAGATGAAATTGATTTACTGTTCAGAAAGTCCTTGATAGGTGAAGATCAGAGAATCAGTGAAAGTGAAGCACATGGCATCATGGAGAAATGTGTCCTCTGTATTTAACCATCACTATTGGTGAGCAGTGTGTGGGGACGGCACCTTCATCAAGGGAACCGAACCAGCAACCTCCTGATTACGGGTCTGTTTCCTTAACCGCAAGGCCACCACTGGCCTTCACACCACCACATCTATATATACAAATTCGGGGTATGGGGCATCCCCATTGAATCCATCAGACACACACACACAGACACACACACGCACATATCCAGGGCCACATGGGCTTCACCTGTGAGAACATCAGGTCCTGAGGTCATCAGCAGCATTCCTGGGATCGTTCTGTCTCCTTTGACGTCCCCCACGCTTCCAGAGTATTTGGGTTAAATTAGCTGTGGACAGGGTGGTCCACTCAACGTCCCAAACGGAACTTCCTGTCTGTATAATGCAGCTGATGAATGTGATCTTATTTCATCAATCACTTCCTCATCCGCCCTCCTCCACTTTCCATTGTTCGTGAGAAGTGGCCCTCAAGTATGTGTGTGTGACCAGGAGACGGGTTTCAGGTGTTACGTAAGCCCCATGAAGGTGAGTGATGGAGTGAGAAAGGTGGCCAGGGGTCAGATGGTCTCCAGAGGAACATGGAACCAGACGCAGGCAGCAGTCTGAGATGTTTATTCTGCAATTATTACAGCAGAGCCAGAACAGAACTGAATAGTTTTATTGATTTGGTTATATTGGACATAATGCAGTACCTTTAAATAATAAGATTATAAATAATTGGAATGAAAGAAACTGCATGGTCATCATGGGTCATCCCTCCATGAGGTCAGCTGCTCAGAGGGGCGGAGCTCTGTGGACCGAGGTGGGCGCGGCGCCTGCGGTTGGGCCGGGCGCTGGACACCCAGGAAGATGCGGTCAGCGCCATGCGCATGAGTGCCAGGCCGAGGCAGGGCAGCTCGCTGGTCACCGGGATCTCGGCGAACAGGGCGCGCTCACGCGGCACCTGCGTGGCACCGTCACCCAGCTCCAGGTCCCGGACCACGCCCAGGATCTCCTGCCGCTGCGCCTGCTGCACCATCCCGCGCACGTTCAGCACGGCCGAGACGTGGCGCCGCCTGCAGGGTCAAAGCACACGCCGCCATGGGTACAGGACTTCTTCACCGACGGGGTCTGAGGGTCAGCGGGGAATAAGCTCCTCCCCCACCGCCTCCGGTCGGATGTGTAATATAAAGTCCGGCCTGCCGGTTGAGGTGCTGCGGATGCTCCGGCTTTTGGAATTTCCTTTGTTTTAATATTTTTGCCAACTCACCAGCGGAGTGTATCCTGTGTTTGGGGTAAAATGCCCCCATGTGACTGGGGCAGGAGTCCCCTGCGCCCCAAATAGTGGCCTGAGTAAACAGAAATACACACTTTTCTCTGTATGTGTGTCTTCGGGGGGTGTTTACGTGTGTGTGTGTGAGTGTATGGAGGGTGTGTTTGTGTGAGTGTGTGTTTAGGGTGTGTTTAAGTGTGTGTGTATGAGTGTGTGTTCGGAGTGTGTTTAAGTGTGTGTGAGTGTGTGTTTAGGGTGTGTTTAAGTATGCGTGTGTGTGTGGAGGGTGTGTTTGTGTGAGTGTGTGTTCTGTGTGTTTGTGTGAGTGTGTGTTCGGAGTGTGATTAAGTGTGTGTGTGTGTGTTTGTGTGAGTGTATGGAGGGTGTGTTTGTATGAGTGTGTGTTCAGTGTGTGTTTAAGTGTGTGTGTGTGTGTGACTGTGTGTTCGGAGTGTGTTTAAGTGTGTGTGTGTGTGTGAGTGTGTGTTCGGAGTGTGTTTAAGTGTGTTTAAGTGTGTGTGTGTGTGTGTGTGTGTGTGAGTGTTTGGAGTGTGTTTAAGTGTGTGTGTATGAGTGTGTGTTCGGAGTGTGTTTAAGTGTGTGTTAGGAGTGTGTTTAAGTGTGTGTGTGTGTGTGTGAGTGTGTGTTCGGAGTGTGTTTAAGTGTGTTTAAGTGTGTGTGTGTGTGTGTGTGTGTGTGTGTGTGTACTGAGCGAGATTCCATGTGTTCTCCAGATCGTGGCACCAGTAAGTCTCGCTGTGTGTTGGTGGGGGAGGAACAGGAAGTGCTTGTTGGCTTCTTCCTGCCTGCCCTGCTGAGCTGTGATTCGTGCGTCAGCATCGAGCAGCTCGCCACTCAGCTCCGCCCCTTCCCACCCTCAACGATAAACAGTGTCGACCTCAGCGGCCAATCACAGAGGCCCTCTTCCTGTTAAAGATCAGCAAACCTGGCATGGGCACCAGCCGGCAGAAAAAGGTCTCTATTCTGGGCGAGATGTTCCTGCAGCAGGAAGCAGCTCGTCCTCCAGAACCCTGTCTCAGCAGCGTGGTGCGGCGAGCGTTTAGGAATGGAAATACCTGCCCCTCGGGACAAACAGGAAACTTGGCCGGGCCTGCGGTGGGAACCATGGGAAAACAGAAGGAAGAAATGCGGGAGATGAATCTGGCTCACCGCAGGTCAGGGAAGTCCTTCATCAGGATGGCCACCTCCATCTGAATGGAGGGCGTGTCCTCCAGCAGAATGACGTCAGCCAGGTGCATTAAAACGCTGTCCAGCCAGCAGCAGTCCGACTCCTGGCACAGAGGAGAGAATCGAAATACTTCCTGTGCGGTGGCATGAGGTGGCACGAGGTGACAGAGCTGACCCCCATTCATAACACTGAACCGTGGAACAGGGGGCGGGGCCTAACTCACCAGGTCCTTGAAAAGCACCTTGAGCTGTTTGGCTTCATCCTGCAAGCGGTACGCCAGCCTCTTCCTCATCTTGAGCGAGGTGCAGATGACCCGCCCCCGCATGAGGGCGCGTACGTACTCCACCATCACCCGCCGGTGCACCTCGCTCACCAGCACCTGTCAATCACACAGGCAGGCAGGAGCTGAGCTGCTGGGATCAGCGTTGGACCTGAACTGTATTAAAAGGTTTATTGGACCAGAGGGGTGGAGTCACCTGATAGGGAGGACAGTCCATTCTGCGCAGCTTCTTGAAGTGTTGTTTGATGGCTGTTTCTATGTTCTCGTATGGTTCTGTGCAGGTCAGCCACTTCCTCTTCACCAGCTTGTCGAAGAACGGCTGCAATGGAAACTGGGTGTCAGCTGACTGTGGTCAGACAACCTCTTTCGACATGTTTGTCTAGACTTCAGCTTAATATGAAGTTCTTTGTAGATGTTCTGCTTTAACGTTGTTGTGGGCCAAGGCAGTTTGTATACGCATCCCAGGCTAATGTCAGATTGTGGATTTGTGGAATCCCCTGAAACAGGTGATTAGATGTGGCCCGAGGATGGAGCCCTGAGGTACGGTGGTGCGTGTTCATCTCACCCTGATGTGTTCAAACAATCTGTCAGTCAGAACTCTGATGGACTGGTTGACGATTCGGTCCAGGGAGCTTCGCGCACGATGCAGAGAGTCAGGGCTGCCAAGGGGGTCACACTGATGACAACGTTCAACAAAGCTCCTGTGACACACACACACACAAACCTCTGTGTATCCAAGGCAATGCAGCATTAACAATCTACTGGCACACACACTCTGGAACAGGCCAACTGGGTGTGTACCTGAAGGGAGGGATGCAGTTGACAAGAGCGATGGTTTTAGAGACATAGCCGTCACCTCTGTCCCCAAAGTCAGACTGAGTCTCATGGAACAACTCAACTTTTCGCTTAAAACTGTAACAACAGCAACATGATAAATAAACCAGTCAGTCTCAGACAGACAGACAGACAGACACAGACAGAGAGTCAGACAAACCGACAGACAAACCGACAGACAGACCAACAGACAGACAGACAGCCCGACATACAGACAGACAGACATACGGTCAGACAGGCCGACAGACAGTCAGACAGAACAACAGACAGACAGACAGATCGACATACAGTCAGACAGGCCGACAGACAGTCAGACAGACCAGACAGACAGACAGACTGACATACAGTCAGACATACAGTCAGACAGACCGACAGACAGTCAGACAGACCAGACAGACAGACAGACCGACATACAGTCAGACATACAGTCAGACAGACCGACAGACAGTCAGACATACAGTCAGATAGACCAACAGACAGACAGACAGACCGACATACAGTCAGACATACAGTCAGACAGGCCGACAGACAGTCAGACAGACCAGACAGACAGACAGACCGACATACAGTCAGACATACAGTCAGACAGGCCGACAGACAGTCAGACATACAGTCAGATAGACCAACAGACAGACAGACAGACCGACATACAGTCAGACATACAGTCAGACAGACCGACAGACAGTCAGACATACAGTCAGCTAGACCAACAGACAGACAGACAGACCGACATACAGTCAGACATACAGTCAGACAGGCCGACAGACAGTCAGACAGACCAGACAGACAGACAGACCGACATACAGTCAGACATACAGTCAGACAGGCCGACAGACAGTCAGACATACAGTCAGATAGACCAACAGACAGACAGACAGACCGACATACAGTCAGACATACAGTCAGACAGGCCGACAGACCTACAGACAGACAAACCGACAGACAGACAGACAGACCGACATACAGACAGACATACAGTCAGACAGGCCGACAGACAGTCAGACAGACCAACAGACAGACAGACAGACCGACATACAGACAGACCAACATACAGACAGACAAACCGACAGACAGACCAACAGAAAGACAGACAGACCGACAAACAGACAGACAAACTCACAGACAGACAGACCGACATACAGACAGACATACAGTCAGACAGTCCGACAGACAGTCAGACAGACCAACATACAGACAGACAGACCAACAGACAGACAGACAGACCGACATACAGACAGACATACAGTCAGACAGGCCGACAGACAGACAGACTAACCGACAGACATACAGTCAGACAGGCCGATAGACAGACAGACATACAGTCAGACAGACAACAGACAGACAGACAGACAGACATACAGTCAGACAGACCAACAGACAGTCAGACAAACCAACAGACAGACAGACAAGACAGTCAGACAGACAGACAGAGACAGACAATACAGTCAGACAGACAGACAGAGAAAGACAGACAGACAGACAGACAGACCTGTAGAGGAAATCTGACAGGCCGGTCAGAGTACAGCGGGCGACTCGAGCACCGAGAAGTGGAGTGACAGCTGTCGACCGATCCAGATCCACCTTCAGCCTCTACACAAACAACAATACACAGGTTCAATTTAATAGCTCCGCTCAGTGTGTGTGTTTGTGTGTGTGTGTGTGCGCGCACCTGTATGACTGAACGCGCCAGGTTACACTGATAATCCTCAATGTGCAGCGTCTGAGCCCAACTTAACTCCTCCTCTTCCAGAACCTGGGAGAGTTCAGAGCTCAGTTTCTCCTACAGAAACACACAGTACAACACGGTGTCACCTTGTAGGCCTACACATAAAATGACATCCCAGTGCTGTGTATGTAGATGCGGTGCTAGTAGCCTAGTAGGTAACACACTCGCCTATGAACCAGAAGACCCAGGTTCAAACCCCACTTACTACCATCGTGTCCCTGAGCAAGACACTTAACCCTGAGTGTCTCCAGGGGGGGGACTGTCCCTGTTACTAGGGCGTCTGGTAAATGCTGTAAATGTATGTAGGCCTGTTACCTTGACAACACTGACGCAGTCCTGCTCCAGCTCATCCACACACTCGGGTGGCAGCAGCGGCTCCAACTGGGTGGAATCAATGGGCGCCATGGTGCCAATGGTGCCCAAGACGTCCCTGAGTCACACAGGATAAAAAACAACCCTGAGCGTCCTCTAGCATCCTGCCATTACCCATAATCCTGAGCGACGTGTGTTACCTGCTGTAGATGTTGTAGACCCAATCCAGCAGTGCGTAAGTGTCTGTGATCTGCAGCTGGACACCCGTGACCGTTTTCAGGCGCCGGGCGGCGGCTCTGTGGTAGCTCTGCAGGTAGACCTGAAATGCCCCAAAGTCCTCTGGGTAAATCCCCACCACGTTCCTGCGAGCGGCATCCAGATCCTCCACTATGCGGCCCCGCAGCCGCTCCAGGAACAAGGCCAGCTCCCCGGCCGCGTCCCCGCCCGGCTGGGGCAGGGACCAGTCGGCCGCCTCGCCCACGGCGTCCGCCCAGCGCTGCCGCAGCCTCCGCGGCCGGCGCCGGGGCCGCGCCCACTCGCTCTGGTCGCCGTCCGGCCGGGTGGCCTCGCGCAGGGCCCAGGCGGCGTCGGCCTGCTCCTCCTGCTGGATGAGCAGCACCACCAGGCCCAGCTGGGGACCGGCGCGTGGCTGGCGCAGGGACTCGCGCACCACGTCCCACATCTCACGTTGCAGCGCCTCGTACAGCAGCTCCACGTCCTTGGCCTTCCGGCGGCCGGAGTCCCACAGGCTGGGGGACGCCAGGTCGTCCATGGGGCCGCATGGGGAGTACGGGGGAGGGTTGGTTTGGACCGGACTGGATGCTGGGGTGGGCGGGGTCATGGCAGGGGGGGTGGGGTCCAGCTCGCACTCCCTCTCCAGCTCCTGAATGTGTGTGTCGGCCAGGAGAAGGTCTCTGTGGTTGATGAGCTGCAGAATCTCCAGCACTGCAGACAGAGAGATGCACGTGGCTGTTTGTGTTGATGTTGTGTGTTTCAGTGGTGTGTTAGCGGTGCTTCAGTGGTGTGTTAGTGATGTGTTAGCAGTGTGTGTTGTGGTGTGTTAGCGGTGTGTGTTGTGTGTTAGATGTGTGTTAGCTGTGTTTCAGTGGTGTGTTAGCGGTGCTTCAGTGGTGTTAGTGATGTGTTAGCAGTGTGTGTTAGTGGTGTGTTAGCAGTGTGTGTTGTGGTGTGTTAGGGTGGTAGTGGCCTAGTGGGTTAGACACTCGCCTATGAACCAGAAGACCAGGGTGTCCCTGAGCAAGACACTTAACCCTAAATTGCTCCAGGGGGACTGTCCCTGTAACTACTGATTGTAAGTCGCTCTGGATAAGGGATAAATGCTGTAAATGTAAATGTGTGTGCTGTGGTGTGTTAGCGGTGTGTTGTGGTGTGTTAGTGGTGTGTTAGCGGTGTTTCAGTGGTGTGTTAGCGGTGTTTCAGTGGTGTGTTAGCGGTGTGTTGTGGTTTGTGTTATGGTGTGTTAGCAGTGTGTTGTGGTGTGTTAGCGGTGTGTTCGCTGTGATTCAGTGGCGTGTTAGTGGTGTGTTAGCGGTGTGTTAGCGATGTGTTAGTGGTGTGTTAGCGGTGTTTCAGTGGTGTGTTAGTGGTGTGTTAGCGGTGTGTTGTGGTTTGTGTTATGGTGTGTTAGCAGTGTGTTGTGCTGTGGTGTGTTAGCGGTGTTTTAGCTGTGTTTCAGTGTTGTGTTAGCGGTGTTTCAGTGGTGTGTTAGCGGTGTGTTGTGGTGTGTGTTAGCGGTGTGTTAGCAGTGTGTTGTGGTGTGTTAGCTGTGTGTGTTAGTGGTGTGTTGTGGTGTGTTAGCTGTATGTTGTGGTGTGTTAGCGATGTGTTAGTGGTATGTTAGCAGTGTGTTAGCGATGTGTTCGCGTTGTGTGTTGTGGTGTGTTGTGGTGTGTTAGCGATGTGTTAGTGGTGTGTTAGCGGTGTGTTGTGGTTTGTGTTATGGTGTGTTAGCAGTGTGTTGTGGTGTGGTGTGTTAGCGGTGTGTTAGCTGTGTTTCAGTGGTGTGTTAGCGGTGTTTCAGTGGTGTGTTAGTGGTGTGTTAGCGGTGTGTTGTGTGTGTGTTAGCTATGTGTTAGTGGTGTGTTAGCGGTGTTTCAGTGGTGTGTTAGTGGTGTGTTAGCGGTGTGTTGTGGTTTGTGTTATGGTGTGTTAGCGCTGTGGTGTGTTAGCGGTGTGTTAGCTGTGTTTCAGTGGTGTGTTAGCGGTGTCTCAGTGGTGTGTTAGTGGTGTGTTAGCGGTGTGTTGTGGTGTGTGTTAGCGGTGTGTTAGCAGTGTGTTGTGGTGTGTTAGCTGTGTGTGTTAGCTGTGTGTTGTGGTGTGTTAGCAGTGTATTAGCGATGTGTTAGTGGTATGTTAGCAGTGTGTTAGCGATGTGTTCGCGTTGTGTGTTGTGCATTAGCGTACCTGAGAGTGGCTCCCTGCGCTTCATCACTGGTAGCTCCTCCATCGCCTCCTCCTCGGCCTCCTGGGAGGTGGAGTCCAGCAGTGACTCTCTGCCCAGTTTGCTGACCAGGCGCAGGAAGGAGGGACGGCGGCGGTCACTGTCCTCGTCATCGTCGGTGGTCACCTCTCCCCTGGGAATGGGTTCTCTGCCCATCGTCTCCTTACGCAGTCCTGCCAGACTGAGAGAACAAGAGATCTTTTCTTTATTCTGTTGTCCACTGTGCGGCGTGTTACAGGGAAGAGAGGAAGCCGAGGTTCTCAGAAATGCAGAACACAACATCCTCAGGTGACTCCCACAGGTATCTCACAGCGTCCTCTCCCACCACCATAAACAAAGACTCGCCGGCCCCGCCCATGGAGGGCTGACTTTCATCCAGACACAAACAATACTGCACCATGATTCCCTACAACAGCCACTCTCCTATCCAATTCACACAAACCTTCCTTCCAGAAGGAAAGTCTTCATTGTCATTTGGCTCCTCCTGCTTTGTCTTGCCGGGCTGCTGAAGATTTTATATTGATGAGACTCGTCTTCACAGACAGTTTCGTCTTACAGAAGATTCCAGTAAGTCATGACCTTTTACAATGATACAAAAGGGACCTTCCATCAGTAGCTCCATATAACCAGGTCACCAACAGCATTCAGAAGAGGGGCAGTGGTGGCCTAGCAGGTAAAGGATCAAACTCATGATCTAAGGGATGTGGGTCCAAACGCCGAACCGCAAAAGTGCCTCTGAGGACACGTTTCGTTGCTGCTCTTTCTCTGCATCACAATGAAGAGCCATCAGCAACTATAGCAACTTTTCTGCGACCATCTATCACAATATCTCTCAGAAAAAGTTTCTAATCGCTCTGGCTTCAAAGCATATTCCTCCCAGCTGTCATCAGAAGTTAGGGCAAAAAGTCATCTGTTGTCATCCTCCAACCGTAAGACGATCTTAGTGGCTCTGCATGGCCAGAGCTAAAAAAACAGTTATATCAGACGACATCGTCCCTCAGGACTCCCTTGGTCTCCCCCTCAGATCTCTTGGCATGGGTGCACATACCATTGCTACACAGATGATGATTGTCCTCATCAGAAAAAAACCCAAACACACCGATGATCTTGGACAACTCTTTGATCTCTTGTTAGATCACTGCACACCTTGTCCAGTCCTTTACCTTCTACACCTTCCTAATCTCTCTTGGCATCTCAAGACTGATCCAGCTGGACCTAGTGAACCAGCCTCAGTCTTCTCTCTGCGGAGCATCAGTGTAAAGTTCTGCAAGATATTTCCTACAATAATTGTGAACAGGCACACACCTGAAGCGTATGAGGTTCATGATCTCCTCGGAGCTGCGGCGGGTGTGTTTCCGCTTGTCCCCCCCGGCTGGCAGGGTGGCGCTGCCCCCCCAGACGCTGCGCCCTCCCACGCGCAGCCCCTTTCCCAGCTTTCCCAGGGTTCTGAGGGGCGCCGAGCTGCAGATCCGCTCCAGGGTTCCCTTGAGCGGACGCCCTCCCCTGGACACAGACTCCTCTGTGGCCCCTTTGGTCTCCTGGACGTCCAGCTGCTGGTCCTTCTCATCAAAAGGGTTCAGACTGGGAAAGATCAGCTCCCCGTTGCTGTGGCAACCCTTAGCCAACATGGGCAGCTTCTTCAGAATGGGCATTCTGGCACGATCTGGCAACACAGAGGGAAGAAGAAACAAGAGCCGGGTTAACTCCTCCAGACATGGAACGTCCTGCAGGTCCTTTCATTGTTTCAACCTCGTAAAGTTCAGACAACATCTGGAAACATCTGATTTAAACATTTCTACTCTTAATGGCTCAATTCCATCATATTACAGGCTGAGTAACAATGCGAGCAGGCAGAAGGTTCCTGGGGTTTCTGTGTGTTCCGATGTGAGCCTTCAGATGGTAATTATGGCGCTGGCGCCCGTCCAGTCTGCAGGACACAGCAGCTTCCTCCTCAGTTCGGCACTCAGACTTAAACAGAAACTGAGGGCAGATGGAGCCCAAAAACTTGTTGTTCTCAATCTGACCAGTCAGATGCCAGAACGTGTAAACACAGAAGATCAGAAGTGCAGAACCCTGGATAAGGAGAACCCTGGTCTCCTGTGATGACTGGAAAAGAGGAAGATGTATGAGGGAAAAGTTTGAGTTCCTCCCCGGGGAACGCTGAAGAGACAGACAGGATAACATCCCTTTCCATGTTTATTCAGTCAGAAGGCCGCTTCAGTCCAGACGGAAACTTTGCCCCTGATGCTTGTGTTAAAGTGGCACTAAAAAAACAGCGGCAGCGGAACCAGCAGAACATCCAGAACATCCAGACTGACCAAAATAAAACCACCCACCATTGTAGATTAGTCTTCTAAATCTGCTTGGTTAACCTTCATTAACAGTCACCAGCCAGAGAAAATATGTCAATTCTGTAAATTAGTTTGTGATGCAGCGATGGGGTCACTGAGGTCACAGAAAACCCACACAACAGTAATGTAATAATCATGCACAATAATGAGAAGGTAAAAGCGGACGAATCCCGCACCTGTCCTGCTGCGGAGTGTGTAGCGCGGCTCCTCGTCTCACTCTGCTGCCATGCCAGAGTGTGTGTTGGTGTGTGACAGGGTGTGGGGTTTTGTGGGTGTAGAGCAAAGTGTTTCTCCTCCAAGGTTCAAGACGTCCTCTGAAAGACTATTGGTTCCTGCCAATTCTGTATCCTAGCAAAGGTGATGATGCCATTTCCTGAGGAAACATCACACACACATATACATACACACATGCATACACACACTCACACACACGCATACACATAGACACACACACACACACACACACACACACACACATATATACATTCCCCCCACACACACTCCCCTCATACTTCCCCACACACACACTCGCACTGTGGACTAACTCTGTTGCACCTCTGCACTTTATACCTCATTGCTGCAGTTATGCACATGCTGCTATACGGACTACCTCTTCTTGTTGCACTGAAACTGTACTATCACTACTGTTATTTATTTGCACAGTCGGTAAACATGTATATATCACTGGTCACTTTTTAACACTTCATTTGTAGCTAAAATGTATATTTTGTGTCCTATTTATTTATATATTGTATTCCATGTGCCGCATCTGTTTTTTGTTGTCTATTTTTATGTTGCACTGTGTAAACTGGAGCCACGTCTTCTCGTCTCTCTGTATATCTGCACAATATACAGAAGAGATGACAATAAAGTTTACTTTGACTTTGACATACACACACACACACACACGCATACACACACACACAAACACATAAACACACACAAACACATACATACACACACACGCATACACGCACGCATACACAAACACACGTACATACACACACACACACACACACACATATACATACACATAGACACACACACACACACCCATACACACACACACAAACACATATACATACACATAGACACACACACATACACCATTCAGCCAGATAAATCTGAATTACTTTATTACCAGAGTGACAGAAATGAGACTTGGTCCTTCATCCAGCACACAGAAGAATAAACTAATTCACACGTCACACATGGCATTTCTCACGCTTCCAGATTATTATCTTCACCGCACAGACATTGAATAGATGAACGGCGACATTACCGTAACGCTTCAAACGATTGCGCAAACAAAAAATGTTTCTGAAAGCATTATTAGGGTAATTACGGTAATGATCCTGGCTCCCTTAAAATAACGTGAGTGAGACGGAGCTCTGCAGATCTGCACGAGGTTTTTCTCTTTTACTTGAAACGTGATGAGGAGGTCCACGTCCCGCCACCTCCGACGTCACAGATGCACGATCTCCCGGTGACATTTTCTCCAGATTTCTGGATGACGACGTACCATAAACTACAAACATGAAGAAAAGTGCAGGGTGTGCAAGAGAAGTGCTGCTCGGGCGATGTCGGCCCATGATTTCTGGAGCTCCACCAGGGGCCAAAGCTACAGGGCCACACTTCAAATGCTCGTTATTTTTATATTCATATTCATATTTTATATTCATATGCATTCTGAGTGCCTTTTTAGTAAAACACTTTTCAATTTCAGTGACATTTGCTGTGATTTTCTGTTATTACACCCTGATAGGACACATGTTGAAAGAAGAAGCAGTCCTGAAAAGGGACAAAGGCACCGCATGTTTATGACACTTTTACAGCTAAAACAACCAAATAAGTCCACCTGACAAAAAAATCTCACTCCAAGCAAACTTCCAAGGTTGCGAGGCCTGGTATTAAAGTGGAGAAACTCTCCTGCCCTCTGCTGGACACTCCTGTAAAACCTAAATAATTTAACTTTGAAAGTGGCCTTGTGTCCCAAAGCGGCAAGGCACCGTCCCCACACACTGCTCCCCGGGCGCCTGTCATGGTGCCCACTGCTCATCAAGGGTCATGGTTAAATACAGAGGACATATTTCACCGTGTCACTGTGTGCTGTGCTGCTGTGTATCACAATCACTTTCTTTCAATTCATAATTTTCTAGGTTAGGTGCGCAGAATATGAATACACACATCCTGTTCATGTCTATAATTGACAGTAGAAATGAAGTTTGAAATGAAAAGTCCCCCCACCCGGTCATTCAGATGCTAACAGGGGTGTAAACTCACACATTTATTTATCGATCATCTACAGAATCATCCTGACAGATGAGATTTACAGGAAAAACGGTTTTCATCATCAGAAGACGGTTAGACGAGGACTGTCCTTCACAGCAGGGACACTGTTAGATCTCAGTCTCTCTGGGTCGTCACAGAATGTCAGAGGGTCTGATTCCTCTGGAGTTGGGGGTCACAGTGGTGATGAGGGTTGCCATGGTGATGGGGGTAGCCGTGGAGACTAGGATGCTCAATGCCTTCATTCTGCAGCTCTTCTTGTCTGTGGAGACCGTGGAGCTTCTGTAGCAAGTCACTGATGAAAGCCTGCAGGAACAGACGATCAAGCGTGAACCTCGTTTCAACCTTTCATTTCAATTGTATGTTTATTTTATACAACGAAAGACAAAAAATTTCAAAGAGAATCGAAAATAATGCAGTAGCAATAAATAGTTATGAATTCATTCGAATTTGAATGATTGAAATACGTATTTGATCCCCTGTCAGTCAGCAAGATTCCTGTCTTCCAGTTGTATTTTATACAGGTAAGGACGTGACATTGGGAGCTTCTCAACTTTACAAAAGACACCGTCCATAGAAGCAGTCAATCTGTCCAGATTCCAAACTCTGCACCATGGACAAGGATGTCAGGGGACGAGACTGTGGACCTACACAAGGCTGGAATGGGCTACAAGACCATCGCCAGGCAGCTGGGTGAGAAGGTGACAACAGCTGGTGTGAATGTTCACAAATGGAAGAACCATAAAATAACTGATAATCTCCCTCGGCCTGGAGCTCCATGCAAGATCTCCTCCTCATGGAGATTCACTGATAACGAGAACGGCACGTTTGAAGTCATAGGCGTTTGCCTATGACTTCAAGAACACCGTCTCCACCATCAAACATGGAGGTGGAAACCTTATTTTTTAAGACAGAATAAGACAGAACAACTGGATCACATCAAAGACAGGATGGATGGGAACATATAGCATCAAATCTTGGCATAAAAAATGGCTGAATCTGTGAAGAGGAGTAGGACGAAATACGAGAAAAATCTGACCTCTGTGATGCCAAAAACATTTTTAAAATGCACGTTGAATTAGTGAACATTAGTGACCACGCCCACTACCGACACCAACATGCAGGTTTTCAGGCGCTTTAATTCCAGTCCACGTGACCACGCCCACTACCAACACCGACATGCAGGTTATCAGGCGCTTTAATTCCAGTCAACGTGACCACGCCCACTACCAACACCAACATGCAGGTTATCAGGCGCTTTAATTCCAGTCAACGTGACCACGCCCACTACCAACACCAACATGCAGGTTATCAAGCGCTTTAATTCCAGTCAACGTGACCACGCCCACTACCAACACCGACATGCAGGTTATCAAGCGCTTTAATTCCAGTCAACGTGACCACGCCCACTACCAACACCGGCATGCAGGTTATCAGGCGCTTTAATTCCAGTCAACGTGACCACGCCCACTACCAACACCAACATGCAGGTTATCAGGCGCTTTAATTCCAGTCAACGTGACCACGCCCACTACCAACACCGACATGCAGGTTATCAGGCGCTTTAATTCCAGTCAACGTGACCACGCCCACTACCGACACCGACATGCAGGTTATCAGGCGCTTTAATTCCAGTCAACGTGACCACGCCCACTACCAACACCGACATGCAGATTATCAAGCGCTTTAATTCCAGTCCACATGACCACGCCCACTACCAACACCGCCATGCAGGTTATCAGGCGCTTTAATTCCAGTCCACATGACCACGCCCACTACCAACACCGGCATGCAGGTTATTAGGCGCTTTAATTCCAGTCAACGTGACCACGCCCACTACCAACACCGACATGCAGGTTATCAGGCGCTTTAATTCCAGTCAACGTGACCACGCCCACTACCAACACCAACATGCAGGTTATCAGGCGCTTTAATTCCAGTCAACGTGACCACGCCCACTACCAACACCAACATGCAGGTTATCAGGCGCTTTAATTCCAGTCAACGTGACCACGCCCACTACCAACACCAACATGCAGGTTATCAGGTGCTTTAATTTCCAGCCAACGTGACCACGCCCCCTACCAACACCAACATGCAGGTTATCAGGTGCTTTAATTCCAGTCAACGTGACCACGCCCACTACCAACACCAACATGCAGGTTATCAGGTGCTTTAATTCCAGTCAACGTGACCACGCCCACTACCAACACCAACATGCAGGTTATCAGGCGCTTTAATTCCAGTCAACGTGACCACGCCCACTACCAACACCAACATGCAGGTTATCAGGCGCTTTAATTCCAGTCAACGTGACCACGCCCACTACCAACACCAACATGCAGGTTATCAGGCGCTTTTATTCCAGTCAACGTGACCACGCCCACTACCAACACCAACATGCAGGTTATCAGGCGCTTTAATTCCAGTCAACATGACCACGCCCACTACTGTAAAAAAGACCATGTGGTGTGGGGTGAGAGAACAGAGTGTGTAGAAAAAACTCTTTCTCCCTCCACACAAAGCACTGTATTCAACCACTCCAACTTGATGTTACCTGGCAGAAAGAGGCATGGCACAATAGAGGTTAAAAATGAACAGTTTCTAATTTATTAACACCGGTAAATAATTATTAAGGTACCAAGGTTACAGAGAAAATAAAAAACAGAAGAAAGAGTAAAGGGGGGGAGTGAGAGAGGGAGAGAGAAAGACTCAGAAGCCTTCCGGCTTCCGTTGTCACTGGCCTACAGGAAGTTGTCACTGACCAATCAGAACCTGTTATTTCTGATGTCACGCCCCCGGTGCCTCCCATTTGGGGAAGACAAAGAGAGTGGGCGGTCCTGACGGCCGACACTTCACACGTTGCCGTCAGACAAAAGGCATGTAAAACAGAGGTGTTGAACCTTCACGCACAACCATTGACACAGGAATGTCACATATCTTCTTGTAGACATCTGATCTGCAAGACAAAACGTGACCACGCCCACTACCAGCACCAACATGCAGGTTATCAGGCGCTTTAATTCCAGCATTCTGATGGGTGAACTGGTGAATTAGTGAACATTAGTGACCACACCCACTACCAACACCAACATGCAGGTTATCAGGCGCTTTAATTCCAGCGATCTGATGGGTGAACTGGTGAATTAGTGAACATTAGTGACCACGCCCACTACCAGCACCAACATGCAGGTTATCAGGCGCTTTAATTCCAGCGTTTTAGTGGGGGAATTGGTGAAATAGTGAACATTAGTGACCACACCCACTACTGATCAGGCGCTTTCATTTTACTTTACTTTACTTTATTTTGCAGACGCTTTTATCCAAAGCAACTTACAAGAGGAAGACACCAGCAATTCTCATTCGATTTCTATAGATTTGGAGTTTACAAACTGAGAGCCCTGATAAGGTCCAACTTGTCAGGAACAGAACATGCGGGGAATTGTTAAGTGTTAGACAAAGAAAATTTCAGTGTTCTGATGGGGGAACTAGTGACGATGGATTAGAGAACACACTTGACACCAATAGATTCAATTTGTTTTTCCTTTTGGGCATTTTTGCAACATTTATATTAAACCAACAATACAGAGAACAGTTTGTCTTCTGAATTCAACACACGCTGAGACTGGTTCCAGCAGGCGCCTGGACACGGGGTCTTTGTTTAGATGGAGGGAGGGAGGAACGCGATGACCGAAGGACAATCAGCGATTGTAACAGACATATGGAGTTGTGCAAATATATAATACAAAAGACCAAGAAACACATAAACGTGTTCCCTCTCTGAGGAAGACAGGAGAACATCGTGGCTGCTCAGTTAGAGCTGCGTAAAAATTTCTGAAGACAAAGTGTAAGGAAGAAACAAACAAAACAGGGAGCCAGGTTCTAGAACTTTAGGGTGTTAGTAGCCTAGTGGGTAACACACTCGCCTTTTAACCAGAAGACCCGGGTTCGAATCCCACTTACTACCATTGTGTCCCTGAGCAAGACACTTAAACCTAAGTTGCTCTAGGGAGACTGTCCCTGTAACTACTGATTGTAAGTCGCTCTGGATAAGGGCGTCTGGTAAATGCTGTAAATGTAAATGTAAAACTTTAGCTGATTAGAATAAGTGGTTATGGATAGTGAGTGAGTAGATGAGTCATTTAAAGCTTTAGTGCTCATAGAGCTCACTGAACTGAACTAAACTGAACTGAGCCGAACCGATCTGAGCCGAGCTGAACTGAACTGAACCATACCGAACTGAGCCGAACCGATCTGAACCGAACTCAACTGAACTGAACTGAACTGAACCAAACCGAACTGAGCCGAACCAATCTGAGCCGAGCTCAACTGAACTGAACTGAGCCGAACCGATCTGAGCCGAGCTCAACTGAGCTGAACTGAACCAAACTGAACTGAACCATACCGAACTGAGCCGAAACGATCTGAACTGAGCTCAACTGAACTGAACCAAACCGAACTGAGCTGAACCAATCTGAGCCGAGCTCAACTGAACTGAACTGAACTAAACTGAACTGAGCCGAACCGATCTGAGCCGAGCTCAACTGAGCTGAACTGAACTGAACCAAACTGAACTGAACCATACAGAACTGAGCCGAACCGATCTGAACCGAGCTCAACTGAACCGAACTGAACCAAACCGAACTGAGCCGAACCAATCTGAGCCGAGCTCAACTGAACTGAACTGAACTGAACTGAACCGAACCAAACTGAGCCGAACCGGTCTGAGTCGAGCTCAATTGAGCTGAACTGAATTGTGCTGCGCTAAACTGACGTTAGCAGAACTGCACTGAATTGAGTTGTGCTTAATTGAACTGAATTAAGCGGAGCTGACCTAAACTAAATAGACCTGAGCTAAACTGAATTTCCCTAAAACAAGCTAATTTAATCAGTTCCAAATTTGGTACAAAAAGACTGAGTTTGAACAAAGTGAAGAACACAGAAGGAACAAGAACATGTCTCTTACCTCAGTGTCATTAGTACAGGACTGTAGAGTCTCCTGAAGGAAACACATAGAAGAAAGTGTGAATGAGAGTGTGTGTGTGTGTATGAGTGTTTGGGGTTGAGAGAAGAGATCATGTGACCTGTAGTTTATGTGTTCGTTCTTCATCACTCTTCAAATTCAGCAGCTCGTCAATGTTCACCTCCTCTGGTGCCTCGACATCCTGCAATGACAAACCGTGTGTGTTTACCCTCATCCGTAGTTACCCCATGTACAGTTACCCCGGCTCGAAGGAGACATCTGGTGATTCTGAGATGTTTAAGAGCAGCATAAACATTTTTCTGATTTTCCTGAATACCAGAGCAGCAATCCTCAGATTGCAGGAACAAGAAGATCTGGAGAAGATACGGATACTGGGCAGAGGTGGCCGAGCACCTAAGAAAAAGGTTGCTGGTTCAAATCCTGAACCCCTCCACTGAGGATGAAGGTCCCGTCCCCACACACTGCTCCCTGGGCGCCTGTCATGGTGCCCACTGCTCACCAAGGGTGATGGTTAAATACAGAGGACACGTTTCACTGCGTCACCATGTGCTGTGACTGGATTATCTATTTGATGTCTGGTTCTGGGCTGCTACTGAGGTGTAGAATCCAGACCAGAGATTCAACCTCAGCACCAACCAGCATCTCGCTGTGCTGTGAGAACGAAGCTCCAGCCCTGGGAATGTCTGGAATTCTCCCTGGACTGTTCATCTAACAGATCCTTCAGTGATAAGCCAGGAAATGGTACATTTGGGGAAACTCAGATGGGTCCCAGATGGGTGACCCGCCCAAACACACACAAACACTCAGACACAGTTTCCTTTCTGTTTGTGGACACCCCAGGACTCCAGGCTATGACCATGTAAGGTCCTGGTAAGTGTCCAAGCTGTCAGTCTCCAGCCCTTATAAGGCACGGCCTGCATCCACCACATCATCCATCAGGATGGGTTCTGCTGTTCCCCACACCGCTGTGTACTGATCTCGCTCCACTTTATCAGCAGCTAAATAAACAGACCTTTGGAAAGCTGCTGGTGACGCAAGCTTCTCCAGAGGAACTTCAGCTTCTCACTCACTGTAGTATCTGAGAGTCTGCTGAGGAGCTCCACTCACCCGGCACTAGTACAGCTTCTCCAGAGGATCTTCAGCTTCACTTCATCAGTATGTTAGAGTCTCCTGAGAAGCTCCACTCACCTGGTCCTGGTACAGCTTCTCCAGGCTCTCGTCGATCCAGCGCTCCACGTCCAGCCGCTTCTGCAGCTCCTTGCGGTTGTACTTGACGGTGACCCGCGCCTGGCGCTTGTGGAGACTGAGTCCCGGTCCGGAGCCCAGAGGCGGCGAGTCTCCACCCGAACCGCGGCGGCTCCGGTCCGCCATCATCATCATCATCAGAGGAGGAGGAGGAGGAGGAGAGGAGCTGCGACCTCGGAGGAGAAAAGTGCGACTGGAAAAGTCCGACGGGCAGAGTCCTATCACACACACACACACACACACACACACACGCACACACACACACGCACACACACACACACACACACGCACACCACACCACACACACACACACACACAGACTCGTACGGAACGATCTGCCCCGGGTCCTAAACTCGAAACTGATAAGTGGACACTGTAACATACACAAACACACACACACACACACACACACACACAGACTCGTAAGGAAACTGATGAGTGGACATTGTAACGCACAATGTAGTGAATAAATGTAACATGCATCAGACATTTTACATTTAAATTTAATTTCGTTTTAATGTTAAAGCCTCTGACCGTGTGACGTTACTAATGAATGAAGTTATATTTTTATAAAATGATATAAATGTCAGATTTTTCCATTTGGCTGATTTCCTTCTGAAACGTCCCTGATCGAGTTGGACAGGAACATCTGCAGTCTGAGGTGTGTGTTCACAAAAATAATCAAATTCATCAATTAGGATCTTGATGAATTAGGATCTTCATTAAGATCTTCAGCGAAGTCAGATTCTCTTCCCCCAGTCTGGATTGTCTGAAGAACCAGAATGTGAATCTGGGAAAGCCCAAGTCAGTCGGGCCTGTTTTTCATGTTCTGTGCTGCATTTACATGACAGAGACTATGAGGAACACATCACAATGGAAGCTGATGAGGGTGAAGGACAATAACCAGGCCCTTCAGGGTTTCAGGATGCTACCTTTCAAAGCTGAACTCAACGTTGCCACACCAACTCATTCATTAATTACCCTGGAATACTTTCAGCTTTGAAATGATTTAGACATTATGGAAATTTCTGCATTCCGGGCCAGACTCTCATGTTCACTGTGCAGCTTCCTAATTTCCTGATTGTGTGCACCTTTTGTCTTGTGTATATATCTATCCGGATTCATCTAGTCCTTGTATTTTACCGTGTTTTGTGTGTCGATATCGACTGCATCTATTCTTCCCATCATGGAATTCACGAGACCCATCAGAGATCCTGTCATTACAACACTGATGCTCCAGAAACAGTCAGAACAGCTGGCATTTCATAAAAACAATTTACAAAAAAGTTTTGAGCGATAAAATTTACTTCTCAGCACTAAGAGATGACTCAAGGTCATACGGAAACGTGGAAATTTGGCAAAATGAAACAAGTAATACAGAAAAAGAAATGCAAATAAATAAGTAAACAAACAAAGAAATGCATAAATAAATAAATAAATAAAGTTTAAAAAATACATAGATAAATAATTCATTAAAAGTTGTCTCTGGCTTAAACTCGATTGTCCACCAGACAGAGGTGCAGGAACCAGTGGGTTTTAATCTGGTTAAATTCATTACATAAATTCTACATGGCACAGGACATGAAATAAATTAACATAAAATTAACATAACAACAAAATGATTGAACAAAAAATAATAAGCGCAACTTAGATATGAAACATGATTAAGAAAAAACAAACAAAAATCACATTTTCAAAATTTGGAATCCTAGTTCTGTAAGAGAATCAGTAAGAAGAATCAATGGAAAAATATAGATTTCTGTTTCTGTAAAGTAATGACAATAAAGATCAATACCCTGAACATCATATAAAGCGTATAAAACACGACTCCTATATACCTGAAGTACATTCTGACGTAGGTGATCATATCACCGGAAGAACAGGTGAGAAGCGTCACGATTACCATCGTAATCACCTGGGGGTGTGGTCTCTGGTCGACACCCCGCCCACAGCGATGGGCGGATCCCATGTCTTTCCTGGGTCCGCAGTTAGAAGCGGGAATTTCCTTCACTGTTTAGTTTATTCAGAAAGAAGAAACGTCCTTGTTTGTCCTGAACTGGGCTGATGGTGTGTGTGTGTGTGTGTGTGTGTGTGTGTGTTTATTTGGAAGTGCTCACAGTATGTGTGTGTATATGTGTGTGTGTGAAGGGAACTGTCAGGTAATTATGGATGTGTGTGTATCTGTGTGTGTGTGTGTGTGTAGGGAACTGTCAGGTAATTGTGGATGTGTGTGTGTGTGTGTTGAGCTCATCTCAGGAGCTCCAGATGAAGGCGGGGCCGGTTGCCAGGCTGTATCCGCGGTGCTCCGGGCTGCTGGTGCTGAGTCGTCCCTCCGTGTTGCTCACCTTGCCGCCGCTGCGGGGCGTGAATCCCTCGCGCTCGTACGGGAAGGCGGGGCCCAGGTTGTTCACATTTTCCAGGTCGTTGAAGACGGAGTCGCACAGCTGCTGCCGCTTCATCTGTCGCATGCGTCTCCGGAAGCGCAGGATCACCACGGCAACCGCCAGACCCAATGCTACCAGTGCCAGCACGCAGGAGGCGGCCACCGCCGCCGGCGAGGGCCCAGATGTGGAGCTCCGCCAGGAGGCCCTCTCGAAGCTGGGCTGCACGGGGAACTCGCAGCTGGAGCCCATGAACCCGGGCGGGCATTGGCACACCGGCCCGCTAAAGTGGGTGTAGCAGGTGCCCCCGTGTTGGCACTGGTGTGCCAGACAGGCGTCGGCGCGGACGCTGCAGTTCTTGCCCGAGAATCCCAGCGTGCAGCGGCAGGTGTAGTTGTTCACACCGTCCACGCAGGTACCGCCGTTGCGGCAGGGTGCGCTGGTGCAGTCGTCCACGTTCACGTGGCAGCCAGGTCCGGAAAATCCGGGGACGCAGCGACACAGGACCGTCTGTCCGAGGTCCACACACTCACCGCCTGAGAGAGGTCGCAACAGAGAGAGGGGTTCAAACACAACTGCGTAAGTGTGTGTGTGTGTGTGTGTGAGACACCTCACCATTGGCGCAGGGTTTCTGGCTGCAGCGGTCATGTCTCTTCTCACAGTTGGACCCGGTGTAGCTTGGTGGGCAGCGGCAGGCGTAGCCACCGGTCAGTGTCTCCTCGCAGGTTCCCCCGTTGAAACAGGGGTCGTCCGCACATGTCATGGCCACAATCTCACAGTTCTTCCCATAGAAGCCCTGTGGGCAGGTGCAGGAGTAGTCGTTCTCCAGGTCCTGCAGCAGAGACACCAACATGAAGGACAATCCAGAACCTCCCTGATCCCATTAGTGTTGTAGTGAGACCGCCTAAACCGAGACCAAGACCACGACCAGGGCTGGTTGAGACCAAAACCGGACACACGGTGCACACAGTGAAATTTGTCCTCTGCATTTAAACCATCACCCTGAGTGAGCAGTGGGCACCATGACAGGCACCCGGGGAGTGTGTATGTTGTGTGTGTGTGTATCTGCGTGTTTTTTTTTTGTGTGTGCGTGTATCTGCGTGTGTGTGTGTATGTTGTGTGTGCGTGTATCTGCGTGTGTGTTGTGTGTGTGCGTATCTGTGTATCTGCGTGTGTGTGTGTGTTGTGTGTGTGTATCTGCGTATGTGTGTGTGTATGTTGTGTGTGCGTGTATCTGCGTGTGTGTGTATGTTGTGTATCTGTGTATCTGCGTGTGTGTGTGTGTATGTTGCGTGTGTGTGTAGCTGCGTGTGTGTGTATGTTGTGTGTGTGTGTATCTGTGTATCTGCGTGTGTGTGTATGTTGTGTGTGTGTGTATCTGCGTGTGTGTGTGTGTGTATGTTGTGTGTGCGTGTATCTGCGTGTGTGTGTGTGTTGTGTGTGTGTGTATCTGCGTGTGTGTGTGTGTATGTTGTGTGTGTGCATGTATCTGTGTATCTGCGTGTGTGTGTGTGTTGTGTGTGTGTATCTGCGTATGTGTGTGTGTATGTTGTGTGTGCGTGTATCTGCGTGTGTGTATGTTGTGTGAGTGTGTATCTGTGTATCTGCGTGTGTGTGTGTATATGTTGCATGTGTGTGTATGTGTGTGTGTATGTTGTGTGTGCGTGTATCTGCGTGTGTGTGTATGTTGTGTGTGTGTGTATCTGTGTATCTGCGTGTGTGTGTGTGTATGTTGCGTGTGTGTGTAGCTGCGTGTGTGTGTATGTTGTGTGTGTGTGTATCTGCGTGTGTGTGTATGTTGTGTGTGTGTGTATCTGTGTATCTGCGTGTGTGTGTGGGGTTGTGTGTGTGTGTATCTGCGTGTGTGTGGTGTGTATGTGTGTGCGTGTATCTGCGTTGTGAGTGTGTGTT